>NC_141879.1:217869464-218021785 GCF_056163025.1 Triticum urartu | reverse complement strand
ATAAACAAGCGGTGTGCATGCAAGTGCCAGAAAAAATGAAGAGAGAAATAATGTCTACGCGTGTATATGTGTGCGTGTGTGTGCGAGAGAGAGAGATAGAGAGAGAAATCTCAAAACAAAAGGTGCTCTTCTGGAATCCCATTGTATGTATTCATATGGTTCCAGGACTCGAGTTAACCTTAGGCATATGTGTGTGAGACGTAATTATACTTTGAGACATTAGTGGCGGTGGGTGGGCGGAATTAAAGGGGTGGGTGTGTTCGACAGAGAGAGCGTGTGTGTTTCTGTCCGAGAGACTTGTAGGATGGGGTAGATACACAAATTCTAACCTTGACGGAGGGAGAGAAATACATGAAGTGCGTGTGTGTGATTCCAATGCCCATGGAGAATGAGATATGTATGCGTGTGAGAGAGATTGCATAATTCATTCACGTATCTCTATCTAGCAATCGTGGATGTGCATCGCTTGAACATAAATCAATATCTACTTTGTATCATGGCCAAAGATACAATATCGATTCAACGCTATAAAGATTGGACACTCACATATCACTTTTTTTCAAATAATACTTTTCAATTGTGCATGCCAAAGTTACAGTGATGTTTCTTCAAACAACCATTGTACCTATCATGTACATGCACCATTGTTAGTCTTGCATTCAAATTCATTAGTCTTGGATGATTAAAGGTTCTATTATAAAGTAATACATGTAATATTCATATATGAATTCAACAGGTACGCAATTTATGAAACGAAGGCTATGTAATCATATGAGGTAACTGTCGGTGTCAAAACCGGCGGATCTCAGGTAGGGGGTCCCGAACTGTGCGTCTAAGGTTGATAGTAACAGGAGACAGGGGACATGATGTTTACCCAGGTTCGGGCCCTCTCTATGGAGGTAATACCCTACTTCCTGCTTGATTGATCTTGATGAATATGAGTATTACAAGAGTTGATCTACCTCGAGATTGTGATGGCTAAAACCCTAAAAGTCTAGCCTATGTGATTATGATTGTCCCTACGGACTAAACCCTCTGGTTTATATAGACACTGGAGGGTACTAGGGTAATACAAAGTCGGTTACATAGAAAGGAAATGGTACATCCGGCCGCCTAGCTTGCCTTCCACGCAAAGGAGAGTCCCATCCGGACACAGGAGAAAGTCTTCTATCTTGTATCTTCATGGCCCAATAGTCCGGCCCATGTCCAACAGGCCGGACGGCCGAGGACCCGTTAGTCCAGGACTCCCTCAGTAGCCCCCGAACCAGGCTTCAATGACGAGGTGTCTGGCACGCAGATTGTCTTCGGCATTGCAAGGCGGGTTCCTCCTCCGATCACTTCAAAATATCTGACTTAGAAAGCTATATTCGGCCCTCCATTTAATGTCGCATCCATCATCTTCTGTGCCTCCATACCTTCTGCTCCATGCGTCGAACGAATACGATAGGTCGGTGTATTTTTTCATAACCCCCCTCTGGCCATATAAAAAGACCTCTATTTAAAGGGGTTGGATCTCAGATCCATTCCACGCCCAGCGGAAAATCTTTAGACTCTTGCCAAGGGAAACCATTCATCATGGCTAACGTCCCTAGTTCTTCCTCCCGCCCTCACGGCTCCGAAAAAGGTGATTGGTAGAGATCACTACAAAAAAATACACTTCCGTGATGATACGTGTTTGTCATAGTAGGTCGCGTTTTTTGTCATGCATGTACATCCATGACAAATTTATGACAGAATCAAGATAGTCATACCTGTGCTGTCGTAGAAGTCTTCCATGACATTACCAAAATTATCATCACGGAAGTGTCCACTTCCATGACGATAAATCGCGTGTCACAGAAGTGCTTTCGTCAAGGGTGACCGACACGTGGCATCCGCCGTAACGGAACGCCATTAAGCTATTGGGTCGGGTTTTGGATTCGATAACCCGTTAACAGCATCGACCAATGGGGATTTTCCACGTGTAAAATCATCATTGGCTAGAGGAAACACGTGTCGGCTCATCGTTGGGACAGATGTCATCCACTCATTGGACAGGAGGCGCCTATGATAGGTCGACACGTGGCACGGGCCAACAATGGCCCATTCCGGTGAAAAAGGCCGGCCCAGTAAAAATTAGCAGGCCAGCCCATATAAGGCCTACTTGTGTAAGGTCCATTTAAGCCCAAGGCCCATACGAGATGTGCCAATTCAGCCCGTTAAAGATTTGACACCATTGCAGCCCATCATCAGTTCGAGCCCGTTAACAGCCCGCTATATATTTGGGCTCAATATCGGCCTGATGAGATTTTGGCCTATTAACGGCCCATTTAATGGATGGGCCAATTTTCAGGATGTACATCTTTCGGCCTTTTAGCGACCCATTTAAATGTTGGGCTAATTTCCGGCCCAGTGTGTCTTTCAGCCAGTTGACGGCCCATAAATCTGATGGGCCATTTGTAGTCGAACCTGAGTTTCGGCCTTTTAGCGGCCCATTTAAGTGTTGGGCCCATTTCTGGCCCGGTGTCACTTTCAGCCTGTTGACGGCCCATAAATCAGTTGGGCAAATTGTAGTCGGACCTCAGTTTTGGCCTTTTAGCAACCCATTTAATTGTTGGGCCAATTCCCGGTGATGTGTGCCTTTCGGCCTGTTAACGGACCATAAATGAGTTGGGCCATTTGTAGTCGGACCTTAGTTTTGGCCTCTTAACATCCCATGCCCTTCATGGTCCAATACCAGCCTGATTTCTCTTTCGGCCTACCAAAGGCCCACAACACAGTTGGGCCGTTTACAATACGACCTGACTTTCGGCCTCTTAGCGGCCCATGCTCTTCATGGTCCAATACAAGCCCGCTGTCTCTTTCGGCCTGCTAAAGGCCTACAGTATAGTTGGGCCACATGTAGCCCAAACTTAGTAACGGCCCGTGAAATAAATTGGGGCCACCTGTTTCCCGCTTCGATGTCGGCGTGTTAACAACCCGGGAGGTAAGAGGGCCGACCATTAACTTTCGGCCTAGTAACGACCCATTAACTTAATGGGCCCACTAAAGTTCGTTCATGTCTTTAGGCCAAATTAGGTAATTTGAGCCCATTACGACGAGCAAAGGTACGGCATACAGGGAATAACGTTGCATATCTAGAATATATTACAGGAAATTACATCCACTAGGCAATCAAAGATTGATGCCAGTGCAAATAAATGAGCAGAACCTAACCATCTACAACGTCACAATCTGCAACCTCAGCACAGATGACGCCCATAAGCATGTGGGCAAGTTCTTGCTGCTTTGCCAGACTATCTCTGAAAACATTGATCAGTTGTTGTGTCGCGCGACTCTGCACCTCTGATTCATCCACCATTTCCATCATTGCTTCAGCCATTAATTGGTTCACAAACATACATTTATTCCGTCGCATTCGAGAGAGAGGATACTGAACAGATTCAGATGGCGATTTTGGCAGGCTTGTATTATTGATAATGGAGAGTGTCTTGACCACTGCATCATAACATAAGGACGGGAACCAAATAGATTAATCATGAGTTATTGCCATATTACCTGGCCTAGATTTACTGGAAAGAAACAATGGGGTTGCCTTGCTGTTTTCAGAGTTTGTTTTCTTATCTTCAGCAGCCTGCACAAAATTAACACACTAGCATTGCTATCATTGGCCAAGTCAGATAATAGGAAAGCAACATTGACACAACGAACGTTTGGGCAACTAGCCTACACCAAATTAACACAATGTGGCACATCTATCATCAGCCAGGTAAGGTAATACGAAAGCAACATTGACACAATGAATGAATGGGCAACCAGAGAAGCACTACAATTCAGTAATGTGCGTGATATGAGATAGCACATTCATGCAGCTCAGTACGCAAAACTACCAGGCAGTTTTCCTTACAAAAATCAACATTGGCGCCTTTAACATTTTGCTACAACTAATTTTAGATCAGATGAAGGTTAGATTCAGGATGATTAACAAAATACATGCTGATGTAAAAAAATAGTGATATACAACAGGTACTTACATCAGCACTGGAGCATAGAGAATTCCGGCAAGATATTTTCCTCGAATACGATCCCAATGGAGGAAGTCTTGTATCGTTTAACCTTATTTTCTAAAAGAGAGACGAGTAAGAAACATGTAGAAAATATGATCCGAATGCTATAAAATTTCATGATGCGAGGATATGCACACGCTTCTTAGAATGGAGTTGACATTCTTTTGCTGGACTGGAGCGGACTAGTTCTTTGGCCACTGGAATCTGCTTATTATCAGTGGGAGTTGGGTTTCTCTGTGCTGGAGTAGTATCTATGAAAAATGGAGTTGGTTTATTATCACCTGGCGTTTGGATCTTTTGCAAAGACCTGGTTTGTAACCCTTCAGATTCTAACATATCCATCTTCCCCTTGCATGTCGTATATAGAAGAATGGTGATTCAGTTATAAAACATGCTACATCAGAGATGGAATAGGTACTGAAGAATAGAAAGGCATGACATATTGACATGTATTCACTCCATCCGGAAATAAATGGATGGGTCTAGGCGTATTTCAGTTCTAGATACATCCAGTTTTATCCATTTCTGCGGCATTTAATCCGGATGGAGGGAGTATGATGTAAGAGCTAGGGATACGATAGGACAACACAGTAAAAAACACTGAAAAACCCACTGCAGAACCAAAGTATTCAAACCCACTGATATGAGATAGTACACTCATGCATCTCAGGATGGAAAACTACCAGGCAGTTTTCCTTGCAAAAATCAACATTGTGGCCTTTAATCATACATTTTGCTACAACTAAATTTAGATTAGATAAAGGTCGGATTCATGCCGATTAACAAAATACATGCTGATGTAAAAATATAGTGATATACAACAGGTACTTACATTTACATTGGAGCACAGAGAATTCCTACAAGAATCTTTCCTCATAAACGATACCATTGCAGAAAATCTTCTATCTGTTAAGCTTATTTTCTAAAAGAGAGATGGGTAAGAAACATGTAGAAAATATGATCAGCATGCTATAAAATTTCATGATGCAAGGATACGCACACGCTTCCTAGAATCGAGTTGACATATTTTTGCTGGACTAGAGCAGACTAGTTCTTTGGCCACTGGAATCTGCTTAGTATCAGTAGGAGTTGGGTTTCTTTGTGCTGGAGCAGTATCTCTAAAAACTGGAGTTGGTTTATTATCTCCTGGCGTTTGGATCTTTTGCAAAGGCCTTGTTTGTAACCCTTCAGATTCTAACATAGTCGTCTTCCCCTTGCATGCCTTGTATAGAAGAATGGTGCTTTAATTATAAAACATGCGGCAGCAGAGAGATGGAATAGGTACTGAAGAATAGAAAGGCATGACATATTGACATGTATTCCCTCCATCCGGAAAAAATGGATGGGTCTAGGCGTATTTCAGTTCTAGATACATCCTTTTTTATCCATTTCGGCAACATGTAATCCGGACGGAGGGAGTACGGTATAAGAGCTAGGGATACGTCAGGACAACACAACAAAAAAAACACTAGTTGAATGTAAAACTGTATGCTAGCGGAATACGTATAGAAATAACTAAGGCAACATACACATGTATGATTGGGAAAATAAGATGGCATTGCAACAGAGCACTACAACAACACTTCAATGTAAAAAACATGGTATGGTAGACAGATGAAGTACATACTGGTGAATAACAATGCATAAGATATTCAGAAGCATGATGTCCAAATTAAGCAGATGGCATTGCGATAGAGTAGAATGACAATACTTGAATTTGAAAACATGTTATCATGAATGGAATAGGTACTGAAAAACAGGAAGCATGACATATTTACATGCATGATCAGCATGCTAAGAACATGGCATTGCAACAGAGTAGATACACTCCAGGACATTATATGCATGTTGTACCCATATCACAGGCCAAGTTAGAGCAAGGACCTTGTGGGGTGAAGAGGATTCATCATCTTTCTGCAAATCTTCTGGAGAACTGCCTTTACATGTTCCATCATATTGGGTATCATTGACATCAAGTTTATTGGCCTTTACATTGCTCCATGAGGTTCTTGTTGATATATCAGTGTGTGCAATTATATCTGACATGCATGGAAGACAACTAGTAGTTAGATTTATGTAATGAGTGCCTGTAGGAGACGACATAAATAGTAGGACTGGGTTAACTAGCAGCAACAGGTCTCGTAAACTATAGGGAGAACACAGATGAAAGCTACAGAATATGTATCGTTTGTACTCGAGATTAACTAGATGGCACACAAAAGTATTAAAGAACAACATAGGAAATACTAGAAGTGGTATAATATTATAATCACCAGCCTGTGGGATAGCATTAGCTGATGGATGATAACTATGGAACAGTGTTACCTAAAGAACAAGTATCTTAGCTGAACTATGGAACATCGTTAACTCCTGAACAAGACCCGTAAGAGATCAGCATGAATATACAGTGAAATGTGATGATCTATTTTCCATGCTTAGATGAATAACAAAGCCATAAATGTTGCACACAAGTAAGATGAGGGTACAACCTATCTGGCTGCCATCCCTAGGAGTGAGCATCATGTGCCGACTTGTCGATGGCCCTGCAGTTGTTGTGGCTGTGCATGTCGGGCAGGCGCATTCGATGCAGGGAACTGTTGAGTGGGGACTATAGCTCCCTTCTGGTGTATGCTTCCCTTGTTGGAGCAGCTGCGGTGAGTCGGAAGACGGTGTGTCTGAAGATGCAGATAACGCATAATGTTAAGAACGACATATCTCTTTGATCTGAAGAAATACACTAAGAGATCAACAGCAAGGTACGAGAGTGGTCACACGTCTGTTGACTGAAGACTAAATTGGGGTCACACGATTTTATTTTATTTTGGTACTGTCCGATCTACGCTGGATGGCTGGCCGTCTTGTGCCTCCCGGCTGACACTGTTCGGAATCTTCCCCGAAGAGCCAGCGACCAACGGCAGAGCAGCCTACCTCCGCCGTCCGTGGCCCCGGCCAAAACCCCGCTCCCCGCCCCACCGCACTGCCATGGTTGCGCCGCCCCCGGGCCAATCCACAAAGACTCCCCGTCATCCAAATCTGGTGGCGACAGTACCTTCAACCCACGCAACTCTAAAAGATAGCCATCTAAGCGCTGCTTCCGTGGCGAACTTTGCGGCCCCGCACCCTTACGTTAGACACCAGCCAACCGGCAGCCTAGGAGCTCCGCCGCCTCGAGCGGTGCTGCTTCCCATTGCAAATCGATTGGCCTAGAATAAAAATTCAGACAATTGATGCCTAAATAAAGTGACTTGAGATGAGGGTGTGACCTATCTGGCGGCATGGTGAAGTAGGCAGGTTCAGCTGCCGAGTCGGTGAGGCCGGCACGGCTGCGGTGGCGACTGGCGGCAGGGAAAGAGCGATGTCGCGACGGTCGACAGCTACGCCGAAGTAGTGCCAGGACTCTGGACGGATCCAAAGTTGGAGCTGCTCCGGCGCCGTGAACAACGGCGGGGGTGAATCGGCTCCGATACGGTTCACGCGGCCGCCGTCGAGGCAGCACCAGCAGCACGAAGTAAGAGGCACACGGCCCAGTGCACGACGGCAAATGGACAGTGTCTCTGGCATTAGGGAGGAGGGCGGCTGTGAAATTGGTGCGGTGGGGGCGCCATGGAGGTGGGGCTGAGGTTTCGTGGCTCGGGAGAAGGGAGCTTCCCGGGGAGAAGGTGATTTGGCGCCCACGATGTATGAATGGGGGCGGGCGGGGGAAATTGGGAGGGGAGTGGAACCATGTCTTAGGGACGCATTTGTCTGAAATGTGAGGGGGAGTTACAGTTCTACCCTTGCCTATAGGCTTCTCGGCTTCGGTCTGTGTACTGAGGGTCGGGGATAGTAGAGTAACTTTGCTTCTCTGGGCGGGAGCGATTTCGGGCGAGGAGGGCGTGTTTTGAACTATAGTGGGTGCGAGCGATTTCGGGCGAGGAGAGCGTGTTTTGAAATAGTGGGCGTGAGGTATTTCGGGTGAGGAGAGCGTGTTTTGCTGACCATGGTTTATGAATTATTTGGCACATGTCATTTCGGCCGAGGAGAAGGCGCGCTTGGATGAAGTTACGAACCTACCCTCGATGTACAACGGGCCAATTGATGTTTGTCCCACATAGGACGGTAATTTCGCGTCTCCCATTTATTTGCTCGGGAGAATTCCACCGAGCAGAGAGGATGTTTAACGGTTCATTCAAATTTTGGGAGAACGAGAATCCATGTCTACCTTACCAAGTCGATTTGGATCAAATTTTGAAATATTAGCTTGCCACTTCTTTTTTAGATGGAGAGATGATGCTCGGGAGTAATGTGTTTTTACATGCTCATTGCTAGAGATTTACTATATGACAAATAGTTGACCCACTCAAAAACGCGAATCAAACCCAAAATGAAATATCTCGATTCAATGAAATAGCTCGTTCAGTAGGTCAAAATAGTGAACTAAATCCAAAATTGAACACCTCAATCGAGTAGCATGTTGTACAGTATTATAGTACTCCATGAACATGTTGAAAGTCAAATTACTGAACTTGTTTGATATACGCATATATCCGTTCATGTGTGATTGCAGACAACATGTTCTCCAATTTAAATATTTGAATGCAAGTTTATATCGAAACATGGTCTATATCAGTCTTTGATGCATTAAACGCGACCTCCCCTTCTCCCAGACTCCTATTCTCTCTCTCTCTCTCTCTCTTTGTGTGTGTGTGTGGGGGGGGTCTTTCTAGTTCGCATGCATATATACACCATCTATAGGTCTCTCTCGCACACTATGTATGATACTCTAGCTAGTCCAAGCTAGATATCTTGGGTTCACTCATCGTACGCACACAGATTCATTGGCTCTTTGCCTGTAAATCTCTCACGCACCATTATGTCATCTCGGAGCTCTTCCCCCCTCTCTCAAACTCTCCATCCACCTGGGTCACACATACACATGCATATCTCACTCGCACTCGATAGGCCCATCTAAAACTCTATCTCTCCCCCTCGTTCTCTCTCCATCTCACACGCGCACACACACAATCTCATGCCCAGCTAGCCAAGTATGACGGTCTCTCATTCAATTGTAGGCACACGCAGTCCCCCCTATATGTATATGACTAGATAATCTTAGTCTCCATCACAAACATGTGCATGGCCTATCTCGATTTCTCTCGGGGCATCTTTCTATCGCACACGCAGTCCCTCAATCTCCCACCCATATAGTCCCCTCACGATCTCGATGGGATCTCTCTATCACAAACACACCCTCTCTCCCTCCCCATGCGTCCATGCCATCCATGTGTCCCTCTCGACCTTTGTTCCTTGTTGGCCACACCTCTATTGGAGATGTGCTACAGGGGTGTTTCTCTCCATTGCAAACAATCACACACTAGCTATCTTCGTGTATCTCCTCGCCTCGCTTTTCCATCTCGGAGATGCATGCGTGATATGTTCGCATAAGAAATGAAAATACACACACTCTCTCTCTAATTTATCGTTTGTTGTCACTTTCTCTTTCACACACATACTCTTTTTGCACACTTATTAATTCTCCTTCACACGCACTTGATCTGTCTCGACTGAGCCACTCTCCTCGGTCCATAGCATATAGATTTATTGAAAAGTCAAACATCACAAAGTTTGACCATGTACGTGGAGAAAAAGAATTACATCTAGTACGTCAAACATATACCATTAGATTCACCATGAGATGTAGTTTTGTATGATGTATCTTTGGTATTGTAGATATAAATAACATTTGCATAAACCTAATCAAAGTTTCCAAAGTTTGACTTCTAAAAAATTTACATGCACTGCATTATCGAGCGGATGGAATATCTCTTTCCCCCTCTCAGCTATCTGACACACCACTCAGCCTTATCGAGGCTCCTCAATCTCTCTCAAACTTTATTGGTCAGTTTAGTTCGTGACCTGACCCTCATGCCTTGATGGTCAGTACTGCCTGGTGTGGACGTGAGATGTAAAATATTTCTGCCTGGCCAGGCTTGTGTGGTGCTGAAGCGTTTGGTTCATGCCTGGGCCAGGCAAAGCATGAACGTCCCATCAATCAATCCATGCATCAATTATTTAATGCTAATATCCATCCATGTTGCTATTAGCCTCGTGGCCACACGACCAGACGTTTGAAATCGGTCGCCTGGGCCAGGCTACTTGCAGTGTCTGGAGTTCAGCCAGGCTAATTAAAGTGCAAGGGAACCCAGGCCAAGCGGGCTTTCTTTTACACAGGGTAGCAACCAAACAAGCGTGCATGAAATCCAGCCACAACCCCAGGCCAGGCAAAAGATGCTCAGGACGCAAGCCAAACTGGTCTTATATCTCCCTGGTTCACACATACACATGTCTCGCTCGCGCTATACATATAGAACCATCCAACACTCTCCGCCCTTGTTCTCTCTCCATGTGACACGCACCCCCCTAAGTACCATAATCCCTCAATCCATCATAGGCGCAAGCACTCCCCCCTCCTAAGTATGATTATCTCTTACTAGCCAACAGGAACACACGTATTGTCTCCTTCCATCCATACGTCTATCTCAATATCTCTCGGGGCATCTTCTATCACGCACACACCTTGTCACATGATCTCCCACCCATGTAGTCCCATCACGATCTCCAGGGGATCTCTCTATGACAAACATACACTCTCTCCTCCCCATGTCTGCATTTTCTCCGTACGTCTCTCTCAACCTCTCTCCCTTGTTTGTCAGACCCCTCTTGGCCACGTGCTAGGGGTCTTGCTCTCTCGGTTCCAAACAACCACACACTATCTCCTCACCTTGCCTCCATTGTCGAAGATGCATGTGTGATATGTTTGCATAAGACACGCACGCTTTTTCTCACTTTTATCGTGTGTTGTCCATGTCTCTTTCACACACGCACACACACTTTTTTCACTCTCTCTCTCTCTCTTGTTAGGGACTCTGTCACATCCATAAGCATATGGATGTTTCGAAAAGTCAAACCTCAGAAACGTTTGACCAGGTATATGTGGAGAAAAACATTTACATCTGGAACGATCATTAGATTCATCACAACATGTACTTACTTCATACTATCATTTATATTTCGTATTGTAGATATAAGTAATTTCTTTATAAACTTGGTCAAAGTTTCAAAAGTTTGACTTAAAAAAATGTTGGAACTACATTATCCAATGGAGGGAGTAGCTCTTTCTCTCTCTCTATGCTATCTCTCATGGGCATCCCCTCTCACTCGAACTATCTATATCGACGGATTATACGCTCACTATGTCAGCGTATAGCTCCGTATATTGTTTAGGTGACCGGTCAACCAATCCACATGCTGCCTTGTCAGCTCGTGTTCTGTATCTTCGTGTGCTGGCCCATGTGGCAGTGGGTGAAAATAAGTAAACTAGAGGGCCATCTGACACGCGGTGAAGTAAACAAAGTTGAAACCACTCGGGGTAGAACCCCGCACGCTAGTAAATTGAGGGCGCATTGAGGACAAACTTCTTGCGCACGAAGGACACACTCGCGCCCAATTCACCACTGCGCGGTGGCGTGCACAGAAGGACGCACTCGCGCACACCCAACACACAACACACACCAGCACACGTGTACATCGGCGTCGCTGCTGGTTGACATGGACGGCGAGGCAGCCAACAAGCGGAGGCGGCTCGAGCCAAGATCGCATCCGGCGAGCCTGGACTTCATCAACAGCCTCCCCGACGACACGCTACTCGTCATCATCGGCCTCCTCCCCACCAAATCTGCCGTGCGGACCGCCCTGCTCTCCCGGTGGTGGCGCCCCCTCTGGCGCTGTGTCCCCCTCAACCTCACCGTCGACAGCTGCCTCTGCGACGGGGATTGCAAACGCATGGCCGCAGTCTCCAAGAGCCTTTCATCGCACCCTGGGCCAGCCAAACGCCTTGACATCCGCATGTTTAGTACCAACTGCAAGGTCCAACCCAAGTTCGACGTGTGGTTCTTATCCCCCGCCATAGATCAGCTCGAGGAGCTCAGCTTTGAAGCTGGACGATGTCGGTCTCTGCCGCCGTCCGCGCTCCGCCTCACGCCAACGCTGCGCCGCACCAGCTTCAGCTCCTGCTATCTGCCCCAGATTAATGCCGCGCCCGCTCTTCCTCTCCCTCAACTCAAGCAGCTCAACCTCTTCGATGTTGTCATCTCGAAGAAGGCTATGGAGCACCTGGTCCGCAGCTATACTGCGCTCGAGTACCTTCTTCTTGAGCAGATCCACGGGTTCATTAGCCTCCACATCGCCTCGACGAATCTCCGATGGATTTATGTGTCTTGTTGGCCCCGCAACAAGACATCAATTGGGAAGAGATCACTCCAGCTGTTCCACGTTATGGTCATTGAGAATGTGCCTTTCCTTGAGAGATTGCTTGTATCGGATCTGGAAGGTCCAACAAAAATCAGGGTCATTGACGCGTGGAAATTGACAGCATTGGTGTACTTGTCTGCCAAATTCTCCTGGTTTACTCTTCCAATTTTTTATATCAAATTTTGACCATAGATTTAACTGACAAAATGTTAATGCATGCCACTAAGAACTATATCGTTGGATTCGTATTTGAACATAATTTCAAATGGTGTAATTTTTAGAGACATGCATTGGCATTTTCTTAGGTAAATCTATGGTCAAAATTTTATACTAAATACGAGATAGTATTACAAAAGTGGGCTATGTAGGCCAAAACATGTGCCAAATTCACTTGTGATGCATTTGGCATCGATGCCCCTCCATTGCTCACCTGGTGTCCCAATCTGGATCACCTACTTTGCTCTGGTGCCAAATTAACTCACGCAATGAAAAAACACTACGTGGGAGAGAGAGAGGACTAAGGCAATAAAAAACACTTGTTTGGGAGAGTGAGAGGCTGGTGTAGTTGGTTTGATTGATTTGTTTATACATGTGGGTCTGTGTGCACAACGGTGCCAACTCTCTCACATCGTGAGAGCGATGCCAAAATCTTTTGATTTGACATCGATGCGTGTTATGTGGCAAACTTTTGCGAAATATGGCATCGGCCACATAGGAGGCAACAAATGCCCAAGCTCTTCACGTGCTCCTAGTTAAATGAGAGGAAACAGAGAGAGAGAGAGTGAAAAAATATCACTAGCCAGCCAACCCTATCGTATGAGCGAATGATATTGGTACCTCTTGATGACACGACAATCTTATGCAGCCAGCTGCTCTAATATGTTCTCTTCTTTTGCAGATAAAAAAAGACCCGAAAGTGAAAAATGTGCTGCACTATAACAATCTCATTGAATGCCTTGATCTCCATCTTACAGAAATTGATTTGATCGACTACCGAGGCAGCACATCTGAGATTAAATTAGCCAGGTTCTTTGTTCTGGAGGCAAGTGTGCTCAAGGTAATGAGGTTTGGTGTTCTCTGGCGCAACAATGAATGGCGTGCTGATCACCTCAAGCGTCTAAGCCTAAATGACAAAGTCTCCGCAGAAGCTGAATTTGTTTTTGAAACATCAAGTGGTCGGAGACTCGAAAACTTATTTGCCCACTAGTGACTTGTTAGGGCGATGGATTTTAGTTTGTACGATAATGCTGCATCCACCTAAAGTAACGAAAGTTCTTACGTAAACTTCCTAGTAATTCCCTCTTCGTTGGTGCAGCATTACTCGTAACATTTGTAATATCAGTTTGAAACTTGTAATATTGCCGTGTCCTATTCCTGCATTTTCAAAATCCTGTGAATCAAACAGGTCCTGAGTTGGTGATGATGTTGTGCCTCCCATCTTTCACCAATAGCCGTCGGATCTAGATCTGACGCATACAAACCAAGCTTCTCCATTTTTGCAAAAAGATGCCCGCACGTGTTCCCTATTTACAAACAACTCCTTGTCTCTCACAATCCGCCTCATCTCCTCCCCACCACATCTAGGAGTAGAAGGCTGTGGAAAAATCTGGCGTAATGGCCGCTGTCGGAGCCGTCCACCCCCAATCTTGGTGTTCCGTGCAATGCACGGGCATCTACGCACGGGAAATTATGTCAAACAGGGCTAGTTCTAAGCAGGCTAGCTCTACAGCCATGATTATAGTGACTGCAGACGGTGAGGCTGACTATGGTATGCCGAACACGGTGCCTATACTCAAGTGTCATCTCCGGCGCAAGGTCTTGTCACTTCACTGTGAGGAGTAGCACGTAATAATTTGACCAACGGATAGTACAGTGCTAGTACTCCTACTACTACTCCTACATTGGTAGTACTACTACTAGTACTAGTAGCACCACCGTCTGGATTTAGGAGTACTACACGTCCATCTGGATTTTAGTATTTGACTAGGAATATCTAGTAATGCATGTCACCAAAAATGTACTACTCCCTCTGTAAATAAATACATGGTGTTTTATTCCTATCCGCGAGAGAACTTAATTTTTTTGCTACTCCTAACTAGAGTACTAATAGGATTACATACAATGAACTAAACACTGCATGTCATGTTTGGTAGTCTCAAGTCATTGAAAGCATGCACGTCCCACATCTCCCATTGGTTGATATGTCATGAAATAAGAAACAAGGAGGGAGTTAATGCACCATGCCTAAGTATTTTGGGATTATTTGGTTTTCGTAAGGTGACTTCCACAACATTTTTGTTTACATGCATTAACATTTTATTAGTTAAATCAAAGGTCAAAACTTGGCACAAAATGCAAAGGGGACCAATAAACCAGTAAACATCAAACTTCTCTCGTTTGGCCCTAACTAGAGGTCCGGTGAGATGACTATACTACACCGGCACGGAGGGGGACACAACTTCATTGACTTACGGCAACTGCCTTTGGGTGAATGACACGTGGCCCCAGGGGGTGGCTGGCCCACCTATCATACAGCCAAAGGCAGGTGCATTAGAGGGCCGAGGAGTAGTACGAAATCCTACGCACCTATGCACGCTAACCAAGGGCTGAGTGATCACTCGAATCGCAAGATCAGTTGACTAGAAGCTACGCTAGACCCATGGAGGCGATGAGCGCGAGCATCAGCCGGCTGTGCCAGATGGTCCACGACGCCGGCCTACAGACCGGCACCGAGGAACGTCTCAGGTAGTACTGCTTGAGGCTGCCAGGGCGAGGGGCCACTTGGACGACAGCTTCGGCTCCTTGTTCGACGAGGTCCTCGTCGGTTTCCTCGACAAGTTCACCGTCGTCAAGAAGCTTGCGGACGACTTTGACGTAAGCCTCCAGCCGATGTGCCTAGGCTCTGCGATCCCCGCCACCCTCAACGGCCACTATGGTAACAACCTCTTCGACGCACTGGTGGCCCTGCGACTGCCCGCCGTCGCGCCGAAGAATATCCACCTCGAGGTCGCTCTCACCGCGCAGCGCCTAGCGCAGCAAGACACCATTGACATAATCGCCCTCGTCTGTGCGCAAATTGTCCACAAGGACTACTACATGCAAGAGGATGACGATAGGACGCTGGCCTTCTTGGAGCGCAGGGCAACCTTGGATGGCACCGTTCAGAAGCACGTTGAGCTCGCTGCCAACGCCGCTGCTCCTCACACGTCGGTTGGTGACCCGGCGCACTAGGGCGTGAGGATGTCGTTGAACGTTGATGGATCCGTATGTATTTTTATCTTTCCGTCAAATCCATGTAGTAGTATATGATACTACAGTAATTATCTTACCTTTCGCATCAACTTCATAATTTTTGTATGTACTCCATGCATGAACGGCGCCGGAACCAAACTTCTCGTTACTCTAGGCAAAATCGTAATTTTCTATCTATCGGTCGTGCCATGGAGCAGAACCAAATTTTACAAGTTATGAGTTCAAAAGGAAAAGCCTGACGTGTTCGCGTCGCACCCCCACACGGTTGGTCCGGCACGCCGCTCAAGCGGGAATGCATGTGGTGTTGCATTTTCACTTACAAGTGGGACCGCAGTTGAGCAAACCGACTATCGGCAAACCCCCACCCAGCCCACCGCGCGATGGCTGAGAAAACAGGAGGGAGAAGAGATGGTTGTAGCACGGACTCCAAGAAAATTGGTGTCAGATGGGACACGTGTGGGTGGCGTGTGCCGTACTGCTAGACGTGAATGCTAGTTATGGCCCATGCCACCCCACTATATCGAGCCTATATCGAGGTACGTAGAACAAATTTCCTGCAGTCCGTGCTCAACCCTCCTCTATCTCTCTTCTCGGCCAGCCAGTGGATGCGTGGATCCCATCGTCTGTTTGCTCACATGCGGCCCCACATGTCAGTGAAAATGCAAGAGGACCCACTGAACCTGCACATCTTTCACCTCGACATGTTGGTGATGAAAAACAAATCCAATAAAGATCTTCGGTGGCCGCTTTTGGAGTTACTCAAGAGTAGTAAGATTCTATTTACAGTTTAACCCAAGATGCACATCTCGTGGCTTCAACTACCACTCTATTTTCTTTCATGACACGACCTGGATGCTGGATGTCCCATGTGTCGGCAAAAGGAGGAAGAACCCGACCAAATCTTCGGTTCTGCTCTCGGATTAGACTAGTTGTGCTAACTTAAAAATTTTATTGTGTACTCCCTCCGTTCCAAAATACTTGACTTCCATTTGTCCAAAAATGGATGTTCCTATATACTAAGACATGTCTAGATACATATATATTTTGATAAATGGAAGGCATGTATTGTGCAACAGAGGGAGTAGAATGGATGGAAGTTTTTGTATTGGGAAGAAGAGTAGATCCATATATTGATAGAGCGCAATTTAGTAGATGTTCTATCACTTTTAGCTAGCACAGAGGCTAGATATGAGATTAGTGCACTTGTTGATACTCCTACTAGAATAGAGGCTAGACATGAGACTAGATGCAAGGAAGCAACATCTACTTCTTTACACTCAAAGAAGAAAGAAGCACGCAAGATCGAGCCTCCGCAGATCAACAATGAATGCATCGAGAAGGCACTAATCCAACTTACAGGAGTAGTAAAATGTATTTTTGTGGTTCTTGTTTTCTTTGGTCTTGCTTTTATAGTCAAAATTATTGTCGGAGTTCATGCAAAGTGGAGGTGCGTTTGGGGTCATGCGTTGGAATTCGCCTTACAAGTGGGACCGCAGTTAAGGACACCGACTATCGGCAAACCCCCACCTCGCCCGCCGCGTGATGGTTGAAGTTAGAGAAATGACGAGGTTGAAGAGATTGCTCTAGGACGGACTCCAAGAAATAATATGGTGTCAGATGGATGTCGTGGTGGCGGCGTGTGCCGTACTCCTGGATGTGAATGCTTGTTCTGGACCATGCCACCCTACTACTCCTACTACTTACTCCTACTAGTATATAGTATACTAGTATCGAGGATACGAGGTGCTAGTTACGTACAACGAACACATTAACATATGCCTACAGTAAAAACACCCGCCCGACGCGCGAAGCATGTGAAGCTAGTACAAATTTAGAGAAGCGACTTGAAATCCATTCATAAATTTAGTAAGATTATCACAGGCATATAATTTTATTACATACAACAGGTCATCAACCCACATTGACAACGAGGATACATTATAAATACTAAAGTTTTCACCACACAACAAATAACAAGCAATGAAATGAACTTCAACTCAACCATTCCTTGGCGTTGGAAACACTTGCTTTTAACCACAAGTGATTCTCTGGAACGGGCCATCGATTGTCGATCTGGAAACCAACGCAGGACTGATCATCCAGGCTGAAGCGGCCTACTATATCCCTACCAGGGTAGGGAACCACACAAATGTCCGAGGTATAGACACGGTTGCTTCTCATAAATGTGTCAACAGCAGTTGGATCGCCTTTCACCATCATCAGATAGTTTTGTCCAAGGAAGAGCGAGTTTTCTCCAAGACTATCAATTCTGTACCAGGGAGAAGGAGTTGGCGCTAGCACACTAGTATCCATCCCGAATACCATGCAACGGGTGTTGGAATAGGTCTGGAGAGTGCGACCATGGGAGACACCTGCTTCCTTAGTAGTAACATCATTAGTGGGCTGTATACACACAAGAAGAGGTGATCCATCGGAATTAGTTGCCAGGCACCACAGAGTATATGGGCACTGCTCGTCCTCATGCTCGTGATCATCACCATCGTCATCTCCCCCTTAGTTATAAAAATTTTCAAGTATAGGTGGTGGGATGTTCAGAGGACCTTGGAAACACAAGAAGAAGGTTAATTAGTAAAGGGAAACTTGCTAACCCGCATGCATGTGGATGAAACAATTATAATTATGGTGGAAGACAAATGTACCAAAACTATGAGGATGCCATGCAAAAATAGTGCCACAAGTGGTGGCAGCAAACACAAGGCCCTCGTATTGAATTGCATCACAGTACTCATCTGTGTACAGAAACTGATTTTTGAGCAATATCCATCGAGTGAAACCATCAAGGACGACAACAAGCTTGTCGAAGATAGCAACAACATCATAGTTGCTGTAATTCCAAGAGCTGTTGGGAACTCGACAAATTACTATCTTCCGTAGAATACAATCACCATGATCGTATTTGAATGTGCGTACATTACCGGTGTGCTCAACCTATGGGTAGTGTGCTGAGATTTTTAGAAGTGGAACCCGGTGACGAGTGTACACATTCACAAGTTCCCACTCGCAGTTGGACCCAATGTAAACAACCCAATCTCCATTTGTGCCCGCCCAAGCGTTGCCCTCAAGCGATGGCATCTTAACATCATACGTATCATTATCAAGCGGCATCAACTTGCACAGGGCGAGGCCTCCGTTGTGCCGGCGCCAGTCATCATCAGGGTCACGGCGAAGAAGATAGGGGAGATCAAACCGCTCCTTGACTCTTGGGTTCTTTGTAATGATGTTACTAGCTGAGTCGAGAATGGGCTTGAACGAACCTTCCATGCTAGCCGAGGTGATGACGTCGCACCGATCAATGAGTTCCTCCACCACGTCATCTTTCAGACCGGGGCAAGAATAACGGGGTTGTTTCCGGCCTGTTCCCTCCATGGAGAAGACGATCGAACAATGGCAGAAGAAAAGGTGAAGGGCTGAAGGAAAATGGAGGAGGGAGAGGAAGAGCGTGCGACAGTAGTTCCAAATCGAGAGGGAAAGGCGAAGAGTCGGTGGACGGTTGCGAGTTTGCCACGGTTCACGAATAGGCGCCCCGGCCTCCACGTCCATTCGGAAATACTCCTACTACTCGCCATCATCTCACTGATATGTTGGAACGGGACCACATGTCAACGAAACATGGTGTGTAATTTCTCGTGCAAAATGCGATCTGGCCGCGTTGGCTTGAGGTGCCGCATTAGTTATCGACCTTTATTTTTTTAATAGTGTGCCAATCAGTTTTGAAGCACGACTAACTGGTACTGTACTTAGAGAAAATATAAACTACTCTACCACTACTCCACCTCGAGTACTAGTAGTATAAAAAAGATATATAGGCTGGAGCTTGAGCGCTTTCTTGCTAAGGGCTGCCCACTTGCTTCTCACACTACCACCCTTTCTCCAGATCTAAAAAAGATGGCCCCTCACTCCCTCCTCACCGGTGGTCACAGATCCGCCGGGGAAGAAAAGGACATGCAATGTTAACGCACTCGTCGTCGGCGAGCGAGGTCACGCACTGACGACAAGGCCGTCTTCTCGGACCTAGAGCCCGCGTGGGATGGCCTCCGTCCCCAAGCTGGCTGCTGTAGTGTGTGCGGAGGACGACGACCACGAGCAAAGGCACTTCCCTCCGACCCTCAGGTATGCTACCTCTTTTCGAACCATAACCTTGTTCTATTGCCACATCTGCCACGTCGTTGCATGTGGATCGTTTTCCACTCCACCATCTTCCCAATTTTCTATCCTCTGCTCTACTGGCCACGCAGACAAAAACTATAATTTGCACTATTAAAGGAAAACCTACTTTATGCAGACTAATCCATGTCTGGGTTGAATAAGGAAAGGAAGGGAGACTGTACTGTCCAAGAGAGTAGGCATCGAACCCGCATCTAGGTTGAAAAGGGGAAAATCAGTAGCTAAGGAATGAGTATCGTGTCTCTTGGTTGAAGAAGGGTCGAAAGGCATGACAACGCAATAGAGAATGACCAGGTCGATCGCTTTGTTGTCCTCGCATAGGAAAAAGGTGGCTAAAGAGAGCAAAAATGGGACGTAATCCACATATGCTGCCTGGATATTTGTTGCTCTGGGCAACCATACCTCCCTCACCACTCTGCGTCCGTGGAGGTACATCGTACTGGTGCGCCCACTGTCCGAATGGGCCTCCCATGCTCTTATTGCCACTTTTGTTGTTGTTAGTATAACGCCAGCAGTCAAGTCAAGCAATGCTACTACTAAAGTGATGCCACATTTAACTAATGCCGCTCTCAGTCTAATGCCACCGATAAATTTAAGCAATGCCATTTAATGTCAGTGGATTATTTCAGGGTTAGCTGTTGATTGTGGATGTATTAAAGATTGTTCAGCTGAGGCATTCTAATGTTGTTGCACAGCCAGTATACCAATGATGAAACTTGTTACTACCTTTAGATTTTTGCACTGTTAATGCTTATAGATTACATACCTCACTTTCATGCGATAAGTTAATTTTTTTTGTACAGTGTCACCAAAATGCCAAGGCGTTGAAGTCATTTTATTTTGGTTAAACTGCACAGACAATTATGAAGACAAGAGGAAAGGTCAAGACTGGGCACTTCCTCCTCCGGCTTTTCTCTTGATTCGTTCGATCAAGTTTTTATGTTTGATCAATTATCAAGATTGGGATAGCAATTTTAAGGTCCCCCCGAGTTCGAAATGATATTTACCTTCGAGGTACATGGTTTGCAATTTTTTTATACTGTCATTAGTTAATAATGCTAGTTACCTTCAGACTTGTATTTGGTTTAATGCTCATGCAGAGCTAGTATACCAATGCTGAAACTTGTTACCTTTACATTTTGTATTGTTAATTCTTATAGAAACCTTCCAGTGCTAGAGTTTATTGAAATCTGTTCAGTAAAACCATTGTACTGTACCCTGTAATAAACTAACTACTCTACTGTTGCACTAGCCACTGGATTAGTGTATATTTGTAGTATTCGAATGGTGTTGCATTAGCGTATGGACATAAATAAAGTGTGGCAAACTTTCCCAAATATGTGCTCAAGAAAACTACTACCTGTTTTTCGAAATACTAGATGTTTGGGTACTTTAAATTGAACCGTGAAAACGTCTTATATTAAGGAACAAAGGGTGTAGAGTTCACTCAAATTATCCCGGTAAAGCTAGTCACACCTTTGTTAAAATTAATGTTCATTATGTTATCGGAGGAGGTTTGTATGTTTGTCTCTAATGCCTGTCGACTACATACCTGACATTATGATGTAATGTTAAGTCATTTCCTTTTGTACAGTGTCACTGAATTGTCAAGGCGGTGATGGCATTTTATTTTAGTAGAACTGCACAAAATTTGCTTAAAAGAAGAGGAAAGGTCAGGAATGGCTCAGTTTTTCAGAAAAAACTATGTATGCCTTCCTGACATCAGCCGTTGTTGCTTTATTTATTCCTTCAAACAGGTGGTTAGAAACAGTCTTGCTACCTTTTCCCATTATGAAATTGGAATGCTTATATTTGTGTGTCTATGCTTCAACTAGTGCCACTTTTAGAGTAATCACACTTTCAATATCTATGCAAACAGGGATGCTCGATTTTAGTGGAACTACACAAAAAGTCCAACTGGTTCAACATTAGGAGCATGTTTTTTTCCAAACCTTTATATCCAATTGGTGGCACCATGAGCTGTTCATTACAAAGGTACATGGTTTGCTACTCTTTTTGTACTGTCATTAGATAGTAATACTAGTGGTTTGCATGTGAATTTATTGGCAGGGTGGACCTACATTGGAGGTGCAGGACATGATTCAATGATTGGATGCTCATTTTCGGTTGTATTGATTTCACCTATTCCATCACTGCGAACATGGATATCATTGGTCTGATGAAGAATAGGTGCTATATTTCTGCTCTGAACCAGCAAATCAATTCAGTATGAAATTGTCCAGGGCAAAACATAACTGTATTAGATTGTCCAGTGCAGAACATGACAGACGCTAAGCGGAAGAGACATGTTTAAACCGAAAATACAAGGTGTGGTATATGTTTACTAGCTGCTTGATATTTGTGCAGACAGAGATGTCTGTCCGTTGCTATTTGGCAAACAAACAAAGTGTCCGCAATTTTGGTTGAACTGCACAAGAGAATAGTATAGTCACTGCATGCAGTGCCATTTGAAAATAGACACAGAAAGATTGGATAGTCACTTCATGGACTGCAGAAAAGTAGTACTGTACTATTTATTGGCCAACATTAGGTGCTTCATTGCTTTGGTCTGATTATACGATGGGCATCATTTTGCCTAAGTTCAAGTTTGTATTCCGAAAATAGTCTCGCGGTGTGATCGAGAGAAGACCAATTCATATTGCAGTGGATGTTCCTCCATCATGTGTGGTTCATTCTCATGGTTCTAGCTGTTGGTGAAACCACTTACGTTTGCAAGAGGAATTGTAGACTTCACAAACAAATTTGTCTTTCAGTCTGTACTGAATGTTGGCCAAGAGAAGCATCCATGTTAGTAGGAAGAACATATGTTTTTTCTAGATCTCTGCTTTTCGAGCTACATATTTGTATATGATCTGTGAATCATTGAGTTGCATTAACATGTTGATCTTATGTATGCGAATCATACTAGTTAGTTTTAGTTGCGACGCGAGATCCGAAGTGGCTGATCTTTGCTTTTGGAGCTACATATTTGTATATGATCTGTGAATCATTGAGATGCATTAACAGTTACTTATTTCTGTTCGCTCAGTGTTTACGAGTTACTGATCGATCACTAGATAGCCTACAAATGCGCTCCTGGCAGTTTTATTTGCGACGCAAGATGCGAAGTGGCAGTTTTTTCAATAAAAATGCCTACCTCTGAAGAAACTGACAAGCTACACTATCGATCCTACACGGATAAAAATGCCTACCTCTGAAGAAACTGACAAGCTACACTATCGATCCTACACGGATAAATAGCGGAACACGCACATACTACCTCCTTTGCGGTTTGCAGGGCTCAATTCAAGAAACGACCTACTCGATCCTACACAAATAAATAGCGGATCACGCATGTACTAGTACCTCCTTTCCGGTTTGCAGGGCTTAATTCAAACCTCTCACCAACCAAGGTACTCCCTCCGTCCGGTATTTATTAGTCCCGTGAGCAAAGCAGCAAGACCAAGGCATGGCAATAATTAACAGCATGCAGAAGTTTAAGCCTAATTAATTCCAGCGATTTAAGTGGCTGCATGCGTGCGCTAGGCTGCGACTCGTTGCATGCTGCTTCGCGTACTTCTTGCGAGCGATTCTGAGTGCCTGCATGCAGCCGGTCGTCATTAAGGCAGCTAACTGATGCGAAAAAAGATACGCTTTAAATCCGTGGAATCATTATTGACAAGGAGGGAGATGAATCGAGTGCACTCGTTTGACCGCCATGCCAGCGTGCGGCCCAGACGGGACCAGACGACACAGTCATAATTTAAGTTTCTCTAGTTTTCCACGGCAAGCTGGCGCGCTAAGCCATTATGCATTGAATTCCGATGACCGTCGTGCTACCTCCCGCCTATAAGTAATGTTTCCCGGCCTTCTCAAGTGCCACCGTGACCCAACTCGCCATATACTCATACGCCCTCACTGGCCCGACGTCGCTCGCCACGTCCGCCATGCCCCCGCCCGTCCGCGGTAGGCGACGCCGGAGGCGGTCACCGTCGGAACTAGTGTTCGGGTTTTCACCGGAAGGCAGACGGAGGCAGTAGGCATTCTATCTGTCTTTAGATGGCAATGCGGAGATCGAGGAGTTGTTGGAGCGCGACCGCATGGCATAGGAGGAGGAGTTGTTGGAGCATGACTGCCTGGAGGAGGAGCAGCTTATCGCCGATTTGCGCCGCCAGCGGGACATGGAGCAGCAGCGCACCGACGCTCTGGGTCGCAAGCAGAGCGCCCGCAACTGGGCCGACTACGTGGAGGCCAGCGCCCAGCAAATAGCCCTGGAGGCTGTCGGTCATGCACGCGTTCGCGACGCCGATTTTTACTACCAGCTCGTCAAGTGGGTTTCCCGCTTGGAAGCTGAAGCTTCGGTGGACCATGCCGGCATGGAAAGGGCCAACGCGCACGAGCAATGCGCCCTATCGCACCTCTGGCAAGTCCGAGGCGAGGCGGAGGACGCCGGTGCCGGCGTTTAGCATGGACAGCAGATGGCGGTCGGCATCGTCTAGTTAGCTAAGAGTAAGTTAGTACTTGTACGCTTCTAGAGTGTTAGTGGGAGTAGATAGTTAACTTGGCTATGATGGTTGTCAATGTGGAAGTTCAGTACTCTATATGTGGATCAGACCTGTTACTTTGCTCTGAATGTTGAACTTTCTGTTTGAACGTATGGAATGGGCTGTTATTTTTTTAAATGGGCTGTATTTGTCCTCCACGGTTTAGAGGCTCACTTGTGGGCCTAGCAAGTTGACGCGTACACAATCAGGAGATGATTGTATGTGGAGAGGATGGCAGCAGGGACCCGCCAAGGTCGTGGCAGTATGCAAGCAAGTGCCTCCTTATTTCAAGCCAATAAAAAAATGGCTCCTCCTAGTGGATTTCTGACATCTGGGACCCATGCCATTGTCAACGTAGTCAACAAACGAGAGAATTGCACAACGAGCGGCTGACACCAGGGACCCAGCAGCTCGCCCAGTTATTTTTGTTTTGGGTTAATTTGATAAATGCCACTCCAAATCTGGTGTATCCGAGAAATGCCACTGCAATTTCCAAACTTTGAAAAATGCCATTTCATGCCATTTCTAGTGGCATTTTTCGAAGTCTGGAGTGGCGTTTTTCAAAGTTTGCAAACTGCAGTGGCGTTTTTCAAAGTTTGCAAAAATTGCAGTGGCATTTTTCAAATTTTGGAAATTGCAGTGGCATTTTTATGAATCGCCATAATTGGAGTGGCATTTATCTAATTTGTCTTTGAGACGGAAGCATGGTGTCAACTGGGCTGTGCGGGACACTCTGGCCTGTCTAGACAGCATTTTCTTTTATGTTTACCACAGACCAACCCAATAGTTTTTTTCTTTCTGAAAATGGCTAGCCCAGTTCTTTTGTGATTTGTCAAATAAGTCGCTTTATCAGGCCTGTTGGGCTGCAAATCTTTCAAGACGAGGAGAGCTTCATTCGGCTGGCCGAGAAAATGGCCTATCAGTAATGAGAAATGGGTTGTACATTTTTAAAACACATCAAACCGACAATTATTTTCAAATATCTTTTTTTTCATTTTGAGATTTTAAATTGCATTGATTTTTATGCGTGGACAATTTATTGGATTTTATATTGATATACATTTTTTTAAATCAGTCTGAATGTGACTCGAAATTTTGGGATTAAAAACAGTTCAGACCGCACCGACATATGCAAAATTTTGTATAATTTTTTAAACGTGGCCACAATATGGGCTGTAATGCTAACATAAAGAATATGGGCACCAAAAAAACCCGTAAGAATTAGCAAATGGGCTGTAAATTATTTGAAATAATGGCAGATGGGTTGTATGTTGTTTTCCATAGATTTGAGGCTTTGCACAGATGGCCTGTATACTGTTGGATGTCCATCCAACGGCCGTCGTGCTTCTTCAATCTCTGCTCTTCCTGCTCCAGCCGCTCAAACAAGCGCCGGCGGGACTGCCTGCTCCCTCCTCCCCGCGGTCGGCTGTGCTGCCGCGTAGGCCTCACCGCCCCACCGTACTCCCATCGCTGGCCTAGCCATCCCTCTACTCACCCACACCAGCTGTTATTCTCCGGCGACGGCAGACGAACCAGTAAACCCTCATACAGTCGTACTCCCCTCCGCGTGGGAAACAAAAACAACGGCCGAGTGTTCCCTGCCTCCGTGTCGTTCCCTTCCTAGGCCTCACCGTCGTCCACCGCCCTGGTGCTCTCGGCGTGGCGTGGTCAGCGTGGTCAATGACCGACATGTATCTGAAGTGGACTGTACGTGGAGAGGCTGATAGCTGGGTCCACGGCCGCACGCAAGGAAATGCCTCCTTATTACGCGCAAAATAATGATTTCCTCCACCTGAAATCTGGGACCCACTGAAACGGCCTTAGTATTTCGTGAAAAGAACATTACCGCCGCTGACAGCTCGGACCCACCAGCTATATCTTCGCACGCAAGGAAGTGCCTCCTTATTACACAAAAAAAAATGAATACTCCCCTGCTAGCTGGGACCTAGTATAGTGGGACTACTAAGTTGACGGGGACGAAGGGCTTTGTCAACTTAGTCAATATGCACGATTCTAGCTCGACTGACCGTACGATGTCCATCCAACGACCGTAGTGCTTCATCAACCTCTGGTCTTCTTGCTCCAGCCGCCCAAAGCAGCGCCGGCCATGCCGCCTGCTCCTGCCTCCCGTGGCCGGCTGTGCTGCCGCGGAGGCCTCACCGCCCCCATACTACTCCCACCACTAGCCAGGCCATCCCTCCACTCCACCCACCCACACCCCCTATTATTCTGCGGTGACGGCAGCGCAGCCAAACCAGTGAACCCTCGTACTCCTCTCCGCGTGGGCATCCACTGCCGCGTCTTCCCCGGCTCCGCGTCGTCCGCTTCCTAGGCCTCGCCGTCGTCCACCACCGTGGTGCTGTCGGCACGGCCTGGTTAATGTGGTTAACGACCGAATTTCATCGGAAGAATATTGTACGTGGAGAGGCTGACAGCTGGGTCCACGGCAGCCACAAGGAAGTGCCTCCTTATTATGCGGAAAATAATTATTCCTCCAGCTGACAGCAGGGACCCACCGGACGCCCACCAGTATATCGCGAAAAAAACGTTTGCCCCTGACTGCTGGGACCCACCCGACGGGCCACCGTATTTCGTGAAAAAAATGTTCCCCCTGCTGTCAGCTCGAACCAACCGGAAGTGCCTTCTTATTACGCACAAAAAAATGAATACCCCCTGCTAGCTGGAACCCACCATGGTGGGAGGCTGACTTGTGGGCCTACTAAGTTGACGGGGACGGAGGGCTTTGTCAACTTAGTCAATATGCACGATTCTAGCTCTAGTGACCGTACGATGTCCATCCAACGGCCGTAGTGCTTCTTCAACCTCTGGTCTTCTGGCTCCAGCCGACCAAAGCAGCGCCGGTCGTGTCGCCTACTCCTGCCTCCCGTGGCCGGCTGTGCTGCCGCGGAGGCCTCACCGCCCCCATAATACTCCCACCGCTGGCCAGGCCATCCCTCCTCTCCATTCACCCACACCCCCTATTATTCTGCAGCGACGGCAGCCTCACACCGCAGCGAACCAGTGAACCCTCGTACTCCTCTACGCGTGGACATCCACTGCCGCGTCTTCCCCGGCTCCGCATCGTACCCTTCCTAGGCCTCGCCGTCGTCCACCGCCCTGGTGCTCTCGGCGCAGCGTGGTCAACGTGGTCAAGGAACGGCTTCCATTGGATGTGGACTGTACGTGGAGAGGCTGACGGCCGGGTCCACGGCCGCAACAACGAAGTGCCTCCTTATTACGTGCAAAATAATTATTCCTCCACCTGACAGCCGGGACCCACCAGACGGGCCACCATATTTCGCGAAAAAAACATTTGCCCCTGACTGCTAGGACCCACCAGCTACATCTTTGCACGCAAGGAAGTGCCTGATAGTCGGGACCCACCTGGTCGAAGCGTACGTAGCGTTGTCACTCTGGTCGCGAACGTGTACGTGCATATATACTGGTGGATGTAGAGGCGCGCACGTGTCGTAGTAGAGGCGCGCACGTAGCGTGTGCACATATGTACAACGGCCAGGGTGCAAGAAAGAAAATAGGGCCACGTATGTGTACATACGGGCGGGGTCTCGAACGCCTACTCGCGCATACGTACGGCCAGCGCTCGTGTACATGGCTGGGTCGGAACGGAGAAATGGCGTCTGAAGGAAATATGTCCTAGAGGCAATAATAAAGTTATTATTTATTTCCTTATATCATGATAAATGTTTATTATTCATGCTAGAATTGTATTAACCGGAAACATAATACATGTGTGAATACATAGACAAACAGAGTGTCACTAGTATGCATCTACTTGACTAGCTCATTAATCAAAGATGGTTATGTTTCCTAACCATGGACAAAGAGTTGTTATTTGATTAACGGGATCACTTCATTAGGTGAATGATCTGATTGACATGACCCATTCCATTAGCTTAGCACCCGATCGTTTAGTATGTTGCTATTGCTTTCTTCATGACTTATACATGTTCCTATGACTATGAGATTATGCAACTCCCGTTTAACGGAGGAACACTTTGTGTGCTACGAAACGTCACAACGTAAATGGGTGATTATAAAGGTGCTCTACAGGTGTCTCCAAACATACATGTTGGGTTGGTGTATTTCGAGATTAGGATTTGTCACTCCAAATGTCGGAGAGGTATCTCTGGGCCCTCTCGGTAATGCACATCACATAAGCCTTGCAAGCATTACAACTAATGAGTTAGTTGCAAGATGATGTATTACGAAACGAGTAAAGTGACTTGCCGGTAACGAGATTGAACTAGGTATTGAGATACCGACGATCGAATCTCGGGCAAGTAACATACCGATGACAAAGGGAACAACGTATGTTGTTATGTGGTCTGACCGATAAAGATCTTCATAGAATATGTGGGAGCCAATATGAGCATCCAGGTTCCGCTATTGGTTATTGACCGGAGACGTGTCTCGGTCATGTCAACATTGTTCTCGAACCCGTAGGGTCCGCACGCTTAAGGTTTTGATGACAGTTATATTATGAGTTTATGCATTTTGATGTACCGAAGTTTGTTCGGAGTCCCGGATGTGAGCACGGACATGACGAGGAGTCTCGAAATGGTCGAGACATAAAGATTGATATATTGGAAGCCTATATTTGGATATCGGAAGTGTTCCGGGTGAAATCGGGATTTTACCGGAGTACCGGGAGGTTACCGGAACCCCCCGGAAGGTATATGGGCCTTAGTGAGCTTTAGTGGAAGAGAGGAGAGGTGGCCAGGGCTGGGCCGCGCGCCCCTCCCCCCCTAGTTCGAATAGGACAAGGAGAGGGGGCCAACGCCCCCCTTCCTTCTCTCTCTCTCCTTTCCCCCTTCCCGAATCCTATTCCAACTAGGAAAGGGGGGAATCCTACTCCCGGTGGGAGTAGGACTCCTCCTGGCGCGCCCTCCTCCTGGCCGGCCGCACCCCCCCTTGATCCTTTATATACGGAGGCAGGGGGCACCCCATAGACACAAGTTGATCCACATGATCATAGTCTTAGCCGTGTGCGGTGCCCCCTTCCACCATAATCCTCGATAATATTGTAGCGGTGCTTAGGCGAAGCCCTGCGATAGTAGAACATCAAGATCGTCACCACGCCGTCGTGCTAACGGAACTCTTCCCCGACACTTTGCTGGATCGGAGTCCGGGGATCGTCATCGAGCTGAACGTGTGCTAAAACTCGGAGGTGCCGTAGTTTCGGTGCTTGATTGGTCGAGCCGTGAAGACGTACGACTACATCAACCGCGTTGTGCTAACGCTTCCACTGTCGGTCTACGAGGGTACATAGATCACACTCTCCCCTCTCGTTGCTATGCATCACCATGATCTTGCGTGTGCGTATGATTTTTTTTGAAATTACTATGTTCCCCAACATTGGCATCCGAGCCTAGGTTTTATATGTTGATGTTATACGCACGAGTAGAACACAAGTGAGTTTTGGGTGATATAAGTCATACTGCTTACCAACATGTCATACTTTGGTTCGGCGTTATTGTTGGACGAAGCGGCCCGGACCGACATTACGCGTACGCTTACGCGAGACCGGTTCTCCCGACGTGCTTTGCACAGAGGTGGCTAGCGGGTGACAGTTTCTCCAACTTTAGTTGAACCGAGTGTGGCTACGCCCGGTCCTTGCGAAGGTTAAAACAGCACCAACTTGACAAACTATCGTTGTGGTTTTGATGCGTAGGTAAGATTGGTTCTTGCTTAAGCCCGTAGCAGCCACGTAAAACTTGCAACAACAAAGTAGAGGACGTCTAACTTGTTTTTGCAGGGCATGTTGTGATGTGATATGGTCAAGACATGATGCTAAATTTTATTGTATGAGATGATCATGGTTTGTAACCGAGTTATCGGCAACTGGCAGGAGCCATATGGTTGTCGCTTTATTGTATGCAATGCAATCGTGCTGTAATGCTTTACTTTATCACTAAGCGGTAGCGATAGTCGTGGAAGCATAAGATTGGCGAGACGACAACGATGCTACGATGGATATCAAGGTGTCGCACCGGTGATGATGGTGATCACGACGGTGCTTCGAAGATGGAGATCACAAGCACAAGATGATGATGGCCATATCATATCACTTATAATGATTGCATGTGATGTTTATCTTTTATGCATCTTATCTTGCTTTGATTGACGGTAGCATTATAAGATGATCTCTCACTAATTATCAAGAAGTGTTCTCCCTGAGTATGCACCGTTGCGAAAGTTCTTCGTGCTGAGATACCACGTGATGATCGGGTGTGATAGGCTCTACGTTGAAATACAACGGGTGCAAAACAGTTGCACACGCGGAATACTCAGGTTATACTTGACGAGCCAAGCACATACAGATGTGGCCTCGGAACACGGAGACCAAAAGGTTGAGCGTGAATCATATAGTAGATATGTTCAACATAGTGATGTTCAACAATGAAACTACTCCATCTCACGTGATGATCGGACATGGTTTAGTTGATTTGGATCACGTAATCACTTAGAGGATTAGAGGGATGTCTATCTAAGTGGGAGTTCTTTAAGAGAATTAATTGAACTTAAATTTATCATGAAACTTAGTACCTGATAGTATGTTGCTTGTTTACGCTTGATTGTAGATAGATGGCCCGTGCTGTTGTTCCGTTGAATTTTAATGCGTTCCTTGAGAAAGCAAAGTTGAAAGATGATGGCAGCAATTACACGGACTGGGTCCATAACTTGAGGATTATCCTCATTGCTGCACAGAAGAATTACGTCCTGGAAGCACCGCTGGGTGCCAGGCCTGCTGCTGGACCAACACCAGATGTTACGAACGTCTGGCAGAGCAAAGCTGATGACTACTCGATAGTTCAGTGTGCCATGCTTTATGGCTTAGAATCGGGACTTCAACGACATTTTGAACGTCATGGAGCATATGAGATGTTCCAGGAGTTGAAGTTAATATTTCAAGCAAATGCCCGGATTGAGAGATATGAAGTCTCCAATAAGTTCTATAGCTGCAAGATGGAGGAGAACAGTTCTGTCAGTGAGCATATACTCAAAATATCTGGGTATAATAATCACTTGATTCAATTGGGAGTTAATCTTCCAGATGATTGCGTCATTGACAGAATTCTCCAATCACTGCCACCAAGCTACAAGAGCTTCGTGATGAACTATAATATGCAAGGGATGAATAAGACTATTCCCGAGCTCTTTGCAATGCTGAAAGCTGCGGAGGTAGAAATCAAGAAGGAGCATCAATTGTTGATGGTCAACAAAACCACTAGTTTCAAGAAAAAGGGCAAAGGGAAGAAGAAGGGGAACTTCAAAAAGAACAGCAAGCAAGTTGCTACTCAAGAGAAGAAACCCAAACCTGGACCTAAGCCTGAAACTGAGTGCTTCTACTGCAAGCAGACTGGTCATTGGAAGCGGAACTGCCCCAAGTATTTGGCGGATAAGAAGGATGGCAAGGTGAACAAAGGTATATGTGATATACATGTTATTGATGTGTACCTTACTAATGCTCGCAGTAGCACCTGGGTATTTGATACTGGTTCTGTTGCTAATATTTGCAACTCAAAACAGGGACTACGGATTAAGCGAAGATTGGCTAAGGACGAGGTGATGATGCGCGTGGGAAATGGTTCCAAAGTCGATGTGATCGCAGTCGGCATGCTACCTCTACATCTACCTTCGGGATTAATATTAGACCTAAATAATTGTTATTTGGTGCTAGCGTTAAGCATGAACATTATATCTGGATCTTGTTTGATGCGAGACGGTTATTCATTTAAATCAGAGAATAATGGTTGTTCTATTTACATGAGTAATATCTTTTATGGTCATGCACCCTTAAAGAGTGGTCTATTCTTATTAAATCTCGATAGTAGTGACACACACATTCATAGTGTTAAAGCCAAAAGATGAAAAGTTGATAATGATAGTGCAACTTATTTGTGGCACTGCCGTTTAGGTCATATCGGTATAAAGCGCATGAAGAAACTCCATACTGATGGGCTTTTGGAACCACTTGATTATGAATCGCTTGGTACTTGCGAACCGTGCCCTATTGGTAAGATGGCAAAAACACCATTCTCCGGTACTATAGAGAGAGAAACAGATTTATTGGAAATCATACATACAAATGTATGTGGTCCGATGAATGTTGAGGTTCGTGGCGGATATCGTTATTTTCTCACCTTCACAGATGACTTAAGCAGATATGGGTATATCTACTTAATGAAACATAACTCTGAAACGTTTGAAAAGTTCAAAGAATTTCAGAGTGAAGTTGAAAATCATTGTAACAAGAAAATAAAATTCCTACAATCTGATCGTGGAGGAGAATATTTGAGTTACGAGTCTGGTGTACATTTGAAAAATTGTGGAATAGTTTCGCAACTCATGCCACCCGGAACACCACAGCGTAATGGTGTGTCCGAACGTCGTAATCGTACTTTACTAGATATGGTGCGATCTATGATGTCTCTTACTGATTTACCGTTATCGTTTTGGGGATACACTCTAGAGACGGCCGCATTCACGTTAAATAGGGCACCATTAAAATCCGTTGAGACGACGCCTTATGAACTATGGTTTGGCAAGAAACCAAAGTTGTCGTTTCTGAAAGTTTGGGGCTGCGATGCTTATGTGAAAAAGCTTCAACCTGATAAGCTCAAACCCAAATCGGAGAAATGTGTCTTCATAGGATATCCAAAGGAAACTAATGGATACACCTTCTATCACAGATCCGAAGGCAAGACTTTTGTTGCTAAATTCGGAAACTTTCTGGAGAAGGAGTTTCTCTCGAAAGAAGTGAGTGGGAGGAAAGTAGAACTTGACGAGGTAACTGTACCTACTCCCTTATTGGAAAGTAGTACATCACAGAAACCTGTTTCTATGACTCCTACACCAGTTAGTGAGGAAGCTAATGATGATGATCATGAAACTTCAGAACAAGACACTACTGAACCTCGTAGATCAACCAGAGTGAGATCCGCGCCAGAGTGGTACGGTAATCCTGTTCTGGAAGTCATGCTACTAGATCATGATGAACCTACGAACTATGAAGAAGCGATGGTGAGCCAGATTCCGCAAAATGGCTTGAAGCCATGAAATCTGAGATGGGATCCATGTATGAGAAAAAAGTATGGACTTTGGTTGACTTGCCCAATGATCGGCAAGCAATTGAGAATAAATGGATCTTCAAGAAGAAGACTAACGCTGACGGTAATATTACTGTCTACAAAGCTCGACTTGTCGCAAAAGGTTTTCGGCAAGTTCAAGGGATTGACTACGATGAGACCTTCTCACCCGTAGGGATGCTTAAGTCTGTCCGAATCATGTTAGCAATTGCCACATTTTATGATTATGAAATTTGGCAGATGGATGTCAAAACTGCATTCCTGAATGGATTTCTGGAAGAAGAGTTGTATATGATGCAACCAGAAGGTTTTGTCGATCCAAAGGGAGCTAACAAAGTGTGCAAGCTCTAGCGATCCATTTATGGACTGGTGCAAGCCTCTCGGAGTTGGAATAAACGCTTTGATAGTGTGATCAAAGCATTTGTGTTTTATACAGACTTTTGGAGAAGCCCGTATTTACAAGAAAGTGAGTGGGAGCTCTGTAGCATTTCTGATATTATATGTGGATGACATATTACTAATTGGAAATGATATAGAATTTCTGGATAGCATAAAGGGATACCTGAATAAGAGTTTTTCAATGAAAGACCTCGGTGAAGCTGCTTACATATTAGGCATTAAGATCTATAGAGATAGATCAAGACGCTTAATTGGACTTTCACAAAGCACATACCTTGACAAAGTTTTGAAGATGTTCAAAATGGATCAAGCAAAGAAAGGGTTCTTTCCTGTGTTACAAGGTGTGAAGTTGAGTAAGACTCAATGCCCGACCACTGCAGAAGATAGAGAGAAAATGAAAGATGTTCCCTATGCTTCAGCCATAGGCTCTATCATGTATGCAATGCTGTGTACCAGACCTGATGTGTGCCTTGCTATAAGTCTAGCAGGGAGGTACCAAAGTGATCCAGGAGTGGATCACTAGACAGCGGTCAAGAACATCCTGAAATACCTGAAAAGGACTAAGGATATGTTTCTCGTTATGGAGGTGACAAAGAGCTCATCGTAAATGGTTACGTTGATGCAAGCTTTGACACTGATCCGGACGATTCTAAATCGCAAATCGGATACGTGTTTACCTTAAACGGTGGAGCTGTCAGTTGGTGCAGTTCTAAACAAAGCGTCGTGGCGGGATCTACGTGTGAAGCGGAATACATAGCTGCTTCGGAAGCAGCAAATGAAGGAGTCTGGATGAAGGAGTTCATATCCGATCTAGGTGTCATACCTAGTGCATCGGGTCCAATGAAAATCTTTTGTGACAATACTGGTGCAATTGCCTTGGCAAAGGAATCCAGATTTCACAAGAGAACCAAGCACATCAAGAGACGCTTCAATTCCATCCGGGATCTAGTCCAGGTGGGAGACATAGAGATTTGCAAGATGCATACGGATCTGAATGTAGCAGACCCATTGACTAAGCCTCTTCCATGAGCAAAACATGATCAGCACCAAGGCTCCATGGGTGTTAGAATCATTACTGTGTGTAATCTAGATTATTGACTCTAGTGCAAGTGGGAGACTGAAGGAAATATGCCCTAGAGGCAATAATAAAGTTATTATTTATTTCCTTATATCATGATAAATGTTTATTATTCATGCTAGAATTGTATTAACCAGAAACATAATACATGTGTGAATACATAGACAAACAGAGTGTCACTAGTATGCCTCTACTTGACTAGCTCGTTAATCAAAGATGGTTATGTTTCCTAACCATGGACAAAGAGTTGTTATTTGATTAATGGGATCACATCATTAGGTGAATGAACTGATTGACATGACCCATTCCATTAGCTTAGCACCCGATCGTTTAGTATGTTGCTATTGCTTTCTTCATGACTTATACATGTTCCTATGACTATGAGATTATGCAACTCCCGTTTAATGGAGGAACACTTTGTGTGCTACCAAACGTCACAACGTAAATGGGTGATTATAAAGGTGCTCTACAGGTGTCTCCAAAGGTACATGTTGGGTTGGTGTATTTCGAGATTAGGATTTGTCACTCCGAATGTCGGAGAGGTATCTCTGGGCCCTCTCGGTAATGCACATCACATAAGCCTTGCAAGCATTACAACTAATGAGTTAGTTGCAAGATGATGTATTATGAAACTAATAAAGAGACTTGCCAGTAACGAGATTGAACTAGGTGTTGAGATACCGACGATCGAATCTCGGGCAAGTAACATACCGATGACAAAGGGAACAACGTATGTTGTTATGCAGTCTGACCGATAAAGATCTTCGTAGAATATGTGGGAGCCAATATGAGCATCCAGGTTCTGCTATTGGTTATTGACCGGAGACGTGTCTCGGTCATGTCTACATTGTTCTCGAACTCGTAGGGTCCACATGCTTAAGGTTTTGATGACAGTTATATTATGAGTTTATGCATTTTGATGTACCGAAGTTTGTTCGGAGTCCCGGATGTGATCACGGACATGACGAGGAGTCTCGAAATGGTCGAGACATAAAGATTGATATATTGGAAGCCTATATTTGGATATCGGAAGTGTTCCGGGTGAAATCGGGATTTTACCGGAGTACCGGGAGGTTACCGGAACCCCCCGGGAGGTATATGGGCCTTAGTGGGCTTTAGTGGAAGAGAGGAGAGGTGGCCAGGGCTGGGCCGCGCGCCCCTCCCCCCCTAGTCCGAATAGGACAAGGAGAGGGGGCCGCGCCCCCTTCCTTCTCTCTCTCTCCTTTCCCCCTTCCCGAATCCTATTCCAACTAGGAAAGGGGGAATCCTACTCCCGGTGGGAGTAGGACTCCTCCTGGAACGCCCTCCTCCTGGCCGGCCGCACCCCCCCTTGATCCTTTATATACGGAGGCATGGGGCACCCCATAGACACAAGTTGATCCACGTGATCATAGTCTTAGCCGTGTGCGGTGCCCCCTTCCACCATAATCCTCGATAATATTGTAGTGGTGCTTAGGCGAAGCCCTGCGACAGTAGAACATCAAGATCGTCACCACGCCGTCGTGCCGACAGAACTCTTCCCCGACACTTTGCTGGATCAGAGTCCGGGGATCGTCATCGAGCTGAACGTGTGCTAAAACTCGGAGGTGCCGTAGTTTCGGTGCTTGATCGGTCGGGCCGTGAAGACGTACGACTACATCAACTGCGTTGTGCTAACGCTTCCGCTGTCGGTCTACGAGGGTACGTAGATCACACTCTCTCCTCTCGTTGCTATGCATCACCATGATCTTGCGTGTGCGTAGGAATTTTTTTGAAATAACTATGTTCCCCAACAGCGTCGTCGTCGTGTTCATGGGAGGCAACGGAATGCGTCGTGTTCATGGGGAGGCAACAGAATGCGTCGTGTTCATCGGGAGGGCTTGGACGGAACAGGCGATGGAAACTAGGCCTGGTGTACCGCAGAACGTAGGAAACGGCCTTGTGTTCGACCGGACACGTTCGAAACGGGATCCTGTTGATCGGGAGGGGTCTAGCATACCGCAAAACGGAGGAAACGGACCTCCTACGGTCGAAACGGGGGTCCTATTCATCAGGAGGGGTGTGGCATACCGCAAAACGGAGGAAACAGACTTGTGTTGGAGCGCTACGGTCGAAACGGGGGTCCTATTCATCGGGAGGGGTGTGGGCTACCGCAAAACGGGACTCCACGGGATACTATTCATCTCCACCATCGACGCCCCCCAGCCTCCATGAGCTATTGTTCATCCACCATCAACCTCCTCCAGCCTCCACCTGCGACTGTTCATCCACGGGCTCCTGTTCATCCAGCCTCCACTGCGCGCTACTCCACCGGCTACTGTTCAACCAGCCCTCTCCACGGGCTCCTGTTCAACCACCCCTCCACGGGCTACTGTTCATCCTGCCCTCCATCGTCTACTGTTCATCCTGCCCTCCACGGGTTGGTTCTGTTCATCCAGCCCTCCACGGGGTCCTGTTCATCCAGCCCCAACTGGCTCGATCGATCGGGGTCCTGTTCATCCAGAGGCAACACCACGGGGTCCTGTTCATCCACCCCCACCGGGAACTGTTCATCCAAACCCCCCCACAACGCTCACTGTTCATCCAGAGGCAGCATCGATCGGCTTCAGTTAGCAGTAGTAGCGAAGGAATCACTCGATCGGGTTCAGTTAAGAGCCATCGATCGATCGCTCGGGTTCAGTCACCGTCGCCTGCAGTGCAATCGTTCGGGTTCAGTTAGAGCCCAACGCCTCGCTCGGGTTCAGTTAGAGCCAATGCCTCGCACACACACGTGTATGTGTACGAGAGAAGCGCGCATCGCTCGGCCCCCGACCTCCCACCGTAACCGGGAACTCCCCGAAATTTTCCTCCCCCTCGCTTCTACCATGGTTTTTCCGTCATGGACGGCCCAAAAAATGTCATGCAGCTGCGTCTCCGGCCCGCCCAGGACAAAAAGCCCATTTTCTGTCATGATTTTTTGTCGTAGAAGTAGGAGCCCACCACATCTATGATGATACCGGGTTTTGTCACAATTATCGAGGATTATGATAGATTTTTTTTGTTCGGCCCAAAATGTCACGGATGTGTATTTTTTTGTAGTGGATGCTCTGTATCCCATGAGTAGTTGGCTAAGCTCCAAACACAAGGATTCCTTCCCCCTGCGGATCTGGTCCCCGTTCGAGCAGGATTGACCTCCTTTACAAGCGAGGTCCTGGCGGAAAATTTCCCCAATCCAACTAGGGGGAATGGGTGTGCTTTGTATCTTACTTGTTGAGAGGCGTCGGGTTTCCAATCCTCCCTTTCCTCCGTGGACTCCTAGAGTATTACGGCCTCCAACTGCACAACCTCATGTCGGCCTCTATCCTGCACATCGCGAGTTTTATGGTCCTGTGCGAGATTTTCCTGGGCTGTGAAGCCCACTTTGACTTGTGGAGGAAGCTATTCTGCCTCGTCCCTCGCAACCGAGAAGGGTCGATATTTGAAGTGGGCGGTGCCAAAGTAAGGCGCATAGCTGGGACCGGATACCTGTCCGGCACACCGAAGAAGGCGCCCAAAGAATGGCCCTCGGAATGGTTTTATATCGAGGACGTCGCTCTTCCCGACCCAGTCCGAATGGGCCTTCCCGAATTTTCGAATGCCCCACTAAACAAGCATCACAAGTGGTGTCCTCGAAGCCTTGAGGAGGAAGATAGCATGGAAGTCTGCGAACTGATGGGCAAGATAAAGACACTGGCCCAATCCGGATTATCAATAATCGAGGTGATGGTGACTTCCTTAGTGCGGGGGTTCAGCAACTCCAGTACTGAGGGCTTCCCATGTGGGACTATAATGGGGAGGATGACGCCTCATGTTTTGGTCGAAAAGGTCTGGACTCCCCCATCGCTTTGATCAAAATATTAGCCAAGCTGTACAAAGGGGAGGAAGAGGAGTTTGGTCATCTTATACGCCGAGATGGGTTTTCTGTGTACAACCCTCCGAGCTGGGTGAGTTCAAGTCCCACCACTTTACTTAATATTCTCTCCGAATCACTTTTAACGGACCTTAACCCATCTACTTATAACAGGAATGGCGGAGGGTTACCTAGGGGATCCCTAATCCCGCCCCACAGCCCGAGGATCACAACCGGGATCTTGATCCTGGATTGAAGAGGATCCGAACATATTTGTGGAGCTCGAGAAGGGAGTATTCTACCAAGCGAGCTATGATGGCACACTTGTGCCAATCGTGGCTGACTATCCTGCCCTCCTTCCTGCCTCACACGTAAGTAATCAAGAGATATCTTCTTTGAAAGAGTTTCCTCATTATGCCTCACCCACAGCACTATTTCATGCTCCAAAGGGGAGGTGCTTGACGCCACAACACGCACCAGAAGCATCTCCAAGTAGAGCGGTGCCCGCGCCGAGCACATCTTCGAAGAGAAAGGCAAACGATAATACGGCAGAACCTTCATCAAAGATGTAAGGCTTTATTTTTAAAATATGTCTCCTGGACAACACATCAAATCATGACGTCATCCGCCGCATTTTATTAGGAAAAGCGTCCATCGGCCTATGTCCGGGGATCCTACCGGTCGTGCCTCCACTAGTCAGGTTCCAGACCTTGCCCCAAGGATGGGTGCTGACATGGAAGTGGCGCCGGACTGTCCTTCTGCAGAGGATTCGGATAATATGCCTGTCACGAACTCTGAAGTGGAGAGCGCCATGAATCATCATCGTCAGAGGGCCGCTCTTTGTGACTCGGACTTTTCAAAGGAGGCATTCGATGCCTTCAGCTCAGCTGATGCATACATCCGAGCTGCTCGGGATGGACTTGCCAGAGCCACGGACCAGCATCTAAAAGATATGCGGGTAATTATAGATTTCATAATCATATACTAGTAGCCCTCGAGACTTAAAGAAGTTGATACAACTGATTTAAGGATCATTGTATAATTAGGCACTTATGGAGAAGAATAGCCTACTATCTCAGGAGCTGGAAAAATGTCAGACTCAACTAAGAGCTGCCGCCCCTCTTCCTCGGAGATACATCTTTGAAGTACTCTGGTAGCACTTTTCTTGTAGAGTTCTCCGTCGTGAACCTTGTAGGCTTTCGAACGCCGGACAATGCGGCGAGCCTCATTTTGATCCTCAGGGAGTTCTCGCCTATTAAGGTAGGCCAAGAAGGGTTCGGTCCATGGGGCAATGACTGCCCTGATAAGATGGGCCAACGGTGTTATTTCGGTGGTTGAGCCTCCGATAATATCAGTGTGTTCGGAATCTGGGGTTATGGTCGGATCCGGACTGGTGTTGCCGCTCTCCCTTGCCACACCACGGATGGCTTGAAAAGCCTTTCCTGAAAGATGTTAGGTTGGATGGGGTCATGCTTGGCACCGATGCGAGCAAGGATATCCGCCGCTTGGTTACTTTCTCGAGCCACATGATGAAACTCGAGCTCCTCGAACCGAGCCAACATTTTGAGAACGGCATTACGGTAAGCCGCCATCTTCGGATCTTTGGCATCGAAATCTCCATTTATTTGAGATATTGCGAGGTTTGAGTCCCAGCAAACTTCCAAGCTTTGTATGCCCATGGAGACAGCCATCCGAAGGCCATGCAATAAGGCCTCGTATTTGACTGCATTATTGGAGTCTGTCTATAATATTTGTAGTACATACTGAACTGTGTCTCCAGTGGGTGACATTAAGAAAACGCCCGCCCCTAAGCCCGCCAGCATTTTGGAACCATCAAAGTGCATGACCCAGTTGGAATATGTGCCGTACTCTTTAGGGAGTTCGGCCTCTATCCATTCGGCGACGAAGTCTGCCAGTACTTGGGATTGGATGGCCTGCCGCGGCTTATATGTTATGTTGAATGGAAGGAGCTCAATGGCCCTCTTGGCAATCCGGCCCGTGGTGTCTCAGTTGTTTATTATGTTATTCGGTAGTACTTCGGAAGCCACCGTGATCGAACACTCTTGGAAATAGTGTCGTAACTTCCTGGATGCCATGAAGACCGCGTATGACATCTTTTGGTAATGATGGTACCGGGATTTGTGTCTGTCCTCCTCTCGATCGACAATGAGTACTGCGCTCACCACCTGGTGTGTTGCAGAGATGTATAATAACATTGGTTCGCCAACACTTGGCGCAGCCAGGATTGCGTTACTCGCTAAAACAACCTTTATTTCTTCCAATCTGGCTATTGCCGCATCCGTCCACTCGAAGTGGTCGGTGCGTCGGAGAAGTCGATAAAGTGGCAATGCTTTTTCTCCTAGTCTGGGGATAAAGCAGCTTGAAGCTGCCACGCATCCGACTAGTTTTTGGACATGTTTAAGGTCTATTGTTGTAGCCAATTGTGATAAAGCTCGGATTTTGGCTGGATTTGCCTCAATTCCTCTGCTGGAAACAATGAAGCCCAGCAGTTTTCCAGAGGGGATGCTGAAAACACATTTTTTCGGATTGAGCTTAATGTCATATGTCCAGAGATTGTCGAATGTGAGGCGTAAGTCATCTATTAATGACTCTACGTGCTTAGTCTTGATAATGATGTTGTCCACATATGCTTAAATTGTCTTGCTGATTTGTTTCTCCGGGCATGTTTGAATCATGCATTGGTAGGTGGCGCCGGCATTTTTAAGCCCAAAGGTCATAGTGTTGAAGCAGAAGGGCCCGTATGGGGTAATAAATGCCATTGCGACTTAGTCGCAGTCCTTCATTTTAATTTGATGGTATCCGGAATATCCGTCGAGGAAACACAGTGAGTCGTGTCCTGCGGTGGCATCAATAATTTGATCGATACGGGGGAGGGGGAAGGGATCCTTAGGGCAAGCTTTGTTGAGGTCTTTGAAATTGACGCACAGGCGCCAGGGTTTATCCTTCTTTAGCACCATCACTAGGTTTGCTAGCCAGTCTGGATGTTTTATTTCTCTGATGAATCTGGCCTCAATTAACTTGGCTTGCTCCTCCCCCATAGCTTGTCGTTTGGGTTCAGAAAAGCATCATAGTGTTTGCTTGATCGGCTTATATCCCTTCAATATATTGAGGCTATGCTCGGCCAACCTGCATGGAATTACTGGCATATCAGAAGGGTGCCAGGCGAATATGTCCCAGTTCTCGCGTAGGAACGCTCGTAGTGCGGCGTCCACTATTGGGTCCAGCTGTGCCCCGATGGAGGCTGCTTTCTTTGGGTCCGTCGGGTGGACTTGAAATTTGACTATTTTCTCTGCTGGTTTGAAGGAGGTGGATTTGGAGCGCTTATCAAGGATTACATCGTCTTTATCCACTGTCGAGTGCAGCACAGTTAATTCTTTGGCTGCGAAGGCCTCAGTTAGTGCCTCGAGGGCCAGGGATGATGTTTTGTTTTCGGCGCGGAGGGCTATATCCGGATCACTAGGGAAAGTGATAATACCGTTGGGCCCGGGCATCTTGAGCTTCATATACTCGTAATGAGGTATGGCTTGAAAGCGTGAGAATGCATCTCGCCCCAACATGGTATCCACTGTTGAATGGGGCCACTTGGAAGGTTATCTCTTCACACCGATAGTTCTCCGACATGCCGAATACCATGTCAAGTGTAATTTTTCCCGCGCATCGTGCCTCCCGATTTGTAATGATTCCTCGGAAGGTCATGCTACTTTGCTCGATACGGCTCCTGTCTATTTCCATTTTATTGAGTGTATCCCTGTAGATGAGGTTTAATCCGCTGCCGCCGTCCATGAGCACTTTGGTGAGCCAAAAACCATTCACAATTGGATTGAGGACCAAGCAGGCTGGTGCTCGGGTTGTCTAGAATTTTGGTTCATCACTGGCATTGAAAGTTATGGCCGTGTCGTTCCAGGGGTTTATTGTTGTGACTTGGCAGACTTCGGCCGTGCCGTTTGTTTGAAGCGAAAGTCTCAAAGACCGTCAATACCCTAAGGTCGTCTTCTTCCGAGGGATGTTGCTCTGGGGTATTTTTGGTGAGGATATCCTCGCCGCTCTTGGCCACTTGCTGGAGTATCCAACATGCTCTAAGGCTGTGGGCAGGTATGGTATCCGGTGTTGCATGTATTTTGCATGGCCTGTCGAGCCATCCCTCCAGAATGGTTCTACGCCCCTTAATGGGTTTAGATTTCTTTACTGCTGTGTCAGGCGTCCCGTGAGGGTGCATCCTTTTTGCCCGGACAGGTGGTTGAGTGGAAACTGGTGTTTCCCAGCGAGCTGCTTGAGTTTTCCGGGCGCTTTCCATTGCGCAATACTTCTATACTATGGTTGCCAAGTCAGTGAGGCGTAATACATGGCGGTGGTTGATGGCATTGAGGATTCCTTCGTCCGTACAATTACCGCAAAATATTGAGATCGTGTCTTTGTCGCAGCAATATTTAATCTTGTCCTTGACAAGGAGGACTCTGGCCCAAAAGTGATGGACTGTTTCCTGAGACTGCTATCGTAGGTATGTGAGACCACATACATCTGGGTGGGTGGGTGGATTTAAATATGAACGCTGGCCAAATTTGGGATCCGGAGTTTGAGAAATTTCTGATCTTAATAGCTCGGGCTTCGGGAGATCGACCGATTTTTTAGGTCTACCGTCTGATTCCAGGTTCGGAGGACAAGGCATGTCGTTCCGCAGACAGGTATCCGGCTCTTTGAGCTCGGAGATCTGAACATAGTTCGTCCTCGGTATGGAAGGAGAGTTGTTGTTTTGCTACTCTACTACCGCTATCTGATAGGTGATCGGTGCAAATTTAATTTCTCTTTGATCGGGTTTAAGACCAATCCGATCGTAGTCTGTAGCGACCCCCAAGGCGGTGATGCGATCTAGGAGTTCGTTCAAGGACGACAATTCCGTTGGATCCATCCGTTTGGAGTATTCGGAGTCAATTCGGAGGCGATTTTAGATGACCCGAGAAGTCATCGTCGGCTTACCGACCGAGCGGGCGGTCATGATAAAGCAACCCAGCAAGAGGGTTTGGCCTGAGGCCAGAGCTCCTCTGGCGGTGATATTATCCTTGATCATAGGGTGAGCCATCAACCCTAACTTCGACGTCATAGTGGAACTCTCAATGAAAACCGGCAGATCTCGGGTAGGGGGTCCTGAACTGTGCGTCTAAGGTTGATAGTAATAGGAGACAGGGGACATGATGTTTACCCAGGTTCGGGCCCTCTCTATGGAGGTAATACCCTACTTCCTGCTTGATTGATCTTGATGAATATGAGTGTTACAAGAGTTGATCTACCTCGAGATCATGATGGCTAAAACCCTCAAAGTCTAGCCTATGTGATTATGATTGTCCCTACGGACTAAACCCTCTGGTTTTTATAGACACTGGAGGGTACTAGGGTTATACAAAGTTGGTTACATCGAAAGGAAATAGTACATCTGGCCTCCTAGCTTGCCTTCCACGCAAAGGAGAGTCCCATCCGAACACAGGAGAAAGTCTTCTATCTTGTATCTTCATGGCCCAATAGTCCGGCCCATGTCCAACAGGCCGGACACCCAAGGACCCCTTAGTCCAGGACTCCCTCAGTAGCCCCCGAACCAGGCTTCAATGACGAGGTGTCCGGCGCGCAGATTGTCTTTGGCATTGCAAGGCGGGTTTCTCCTCCGAGCACTTCAAAGTATCTGACTTAAAGAGCTGTATTTGGCCCTCCATTTAATATCGCATCCATTGTCTTCTGTGCCTCCATACCTTCTGCTCCATGCGTCGAGCGAATACGATAGGTCGGTCTATTTTTTCATAACCCCCCTCCGGCCATATAAAAAGGCCTCTATTTAAAGGGGTTGGATCTCAGATCCATTCCACACCCAACGGAAAATCTTCAGAGTCTTGCCAAGGGAAACCATTCATCATGGCTAACGTCCCCAGTTCTTCCTCCCGCCCTCACGGCTCCGAATTAATGATGTTCTTATTATTGCAAATAGGAATTATGTTCCCATAGATTTTATTGTTCTTGATATTGATTGCAATCCGCCTTGCCCAATTATTCTTGGTAGACCGTTCTTACGTACTATTGGTGCCGTGATTGATATGAAAGAAGGCAATATTAAATTTCAATTTCCACTAAGGAAAGGTATGGAACACTTCCCTAGAACAACAATTAAGACACCATATAAATCAATCACGAGGGCATGTTATGGATCTAGAAATAAAGATGAAAACCATTAGATCTTTGCATTATTCCTAGCTAGGGGCATAAAACAATAACGCTTGTTGGGAGGCAACCCAACGAATAAAATTTATTTTTGCCTTTTTCTTTTTGTTCTTGAGTGTTTGCACAATTATGCTACTCTTATGAGTGTGTTTTTTATGTTTTAATTAGTGTTTGTGCCAAGCAAAGCGTTTGGGCCCATGTTGGGTGATAGTTGATTGGATCTTGTTAAAAACAGAAACTTAGTGCGCCAGTCGCAGATAAAAATCACAGAAGCATAATAAAATTCTGAATTTTTACACAAGATTGATATACAAATTGTCCACGTTTTCCTAACTTTTCAGATATTTTGGAGTTACAAAAGTACTAAAAGTTTTCGCATTACTACAAACTGTTCTTTTTTTTGACAGATTCTATTTTCTTTGTGTTGTGTGCTTATTTCGATGAATCTATGGTTTGTATTAGAGGGTATAAGCTATAGTAAAGTTGGAATAAGTAGATATAATGCAAAAATAAAATATGAATGGGTTTGCGATAGTACTTATAGTAGTGATTTGCTTTGTTATACTAACGGATCTCATGAAGGTTTTGTTGAGTTTTGTGTGATTGAAGTTTTCAAGTTTTGGGTGAGATCACGATGGATGAAGGAATATGGAGTAAGAAGAGCCTAAGCTTGGGGATGCCCATGGCATTCCAAGCTATTATCTAAAAGAGAAGCAAGCAACTAAGTTTGGGGATGCCGAGTGGCATCCCCTCTTTCTTCTAACGACCATCGGTATTTTACTTAGAGCTATATTTTTATTCGTCATATATCATGTGTTTTGCTTGGAGCGTCTTGTATGATATGAGTCTTTTCTTGTTTTGCTTTTTATTTTAAGTCATCTATCCTTGCTGGACACAACTGTTGTAGAGAGCGAACGAAATTATGCTATGAGTTGTTAGAATTGCTCTCTATCCTTCACTTAAATCTTTATGAGCTATGGAATTGCTCTAGTGCTTCACTTATATCTTTTTTAGCACGGCGTGCTTTAGTATTTTTGAAGAAATGCTCTCATGATTCACTTATATTTATTTGAGAGTTAGTAAATTTTTTAAGAAATTCTCTCATGCTTCACTTAAATTATTTTGAGAGAATAAATTTTTTATGCTCATGTTCTTCACTTAGATTTGTTTGAGCTATCAAAAGCAACAAACGAAACTAGTCCCAAAGTGATAGATATTCAAGGGGGGTATAATAAAAACTTCCATGAAGATCATTGGACAAGATAAACTTGATTCCTTGTAATAGTTTTGCGATATGATGATATAATATGTGAGTCATGTTGATGAGTAATTATGCTTTAGTAAGAATATTGGTGTTAAGGTTTGTGATTACCTATGCAAGCGCGAAAGTCAATAGTTATGCAATGAAATTATATCCTACTTGTGGTGCATTATTCAGTGTTAGTTATGCTTAATTCTCGCTTATGAGATTTTTTGTTTCTTGGTTGGATGCTTCTCAATCTTTTGCTAGCCTTCATTTGCACTAAGTATGATCACTACTTGTGCGCCCAAAATCCTTAAACCAGTTTTGCCACATGAGTCCACTACACCTACCTATATGCGGTATTCTTTTTCTGTTCTAATCAAATTTGTATGTGCCATCTCTAATTTTCAAAATAAATTTCTCTTTTGTGTGCTCTTACCGCTCATGAAACGGTTGGGGGTGGCTGATATTTTTCCATGCTAGATGTGTTATTCTCATGGTGAGTGTTTATTCACTTTTCATTGCATGAGAGTGCGGCAAAGGTATTAGGGATGCCCAGTCCCAAATGAAAAATGAATTTACTTTATGTTGTCAAATAATAAATTCCTTAGAAAGTGTTGGTATGGACGGCTCCCGTGGATTCAGTTAGCCGTGGAATGTAAAGGTATGGTGGACAAAGGAATAGGCTTTACTTTCTGTTTGGGAACCGCCTATGATATATCTAGCATGGAAAGTATTCGGAACTACTCGATCATTTTCGTTGCCAGGAAAACTATGCCACCCAAAATGTTTTTATCTCTATCTTTTTCTCTTTGAGCTCTGACACCTCTACAAATCCCTACTTCCCTCTGCCAAGGGCCTTTCTATACATTATGCAATTTTTATTATTTTTATTTGAGTCTCCATCTTCTCTTATAAAGCACCAACTAAGGGGCACTATGATCTTACTTGAGCATTGGGTGTAGCTAATATGCGAGTCTGTGTCATGAATGGATCAAAGATTGAGCATAATGGGCTAGGGATAACTTGCTTTACTGTTGATATTTTGAAAGGCATGGTTGCTTGTCGATATGCTTGAGTATTGAAATGTTCATGTCAAAACTAGACTATTGCTTTAATCTTATAAAAGTCCAAATGTCCATGCTACAAAGAACAAAATATGTGATGAACATGTTAGGTAGCATTCCACATCAAAAATTCTGTTTCCATCATTTACCTACTTGAGGACGAGCAGGAATTAAGCTTGGGGATGCTGATACGTCTCCAACGTATCTATCATTATTAATTGTTCCATGTTGTTATATTATCATTCTTGGATGTTTTACAATCATTTTATAGAAACTTTATATCATTTTTTGGACTAACCTATTGACATAGTGCCTAGTGCCAGTTGCTGTTTTTTGCTTGATTTTTACATCGCAGAAAATCAATACCAAATGGAATCCAAACACAGCGAAACTTTTTGGTGATTTTTTCTGGACTAGACGACACAAGTTGGGCCAAGGAAGTACCAAAGGGGTGCCAAGAGGGGCGCAACGAAACTTTTTCGTGATTTTTTCTGGACCACACGACACAAGTTGGGCCAAGGAAGTACCAAAGGGGTGCCAAGAGGGGGGCAGAACCCACCTGGGCACGCCCGGGGCCCAGGCATGCCCAGGTGGGTTGTGCCCACCTCGATGGACTCCCGCACCGCCTATTTTGTAACACCCATGATGCGGCTATATCTCCCACGTGTCGGAGCACGACTTAGAGGCATAACCGCACAGTAGGCATGTCGCAAGAGGGGTAATCTTTACACATCCCATGTACTGAATAAGAATGGGATAAAGAGTTGGCTCACAATCGCCACTTCACACAATACATAAATATACTATTACATCATCCAGAATACAATCAAGTTCCGACTACGGAACCAAATAAAGAAAGACAACCCCAAGTGCATAGATCCCCGATCGCCCCAACTGGGCTCCTCTACTGATCGTCTGGAAAGGAAACATAGTAACGTCCTGAAACCTCATCGTACTCCCACTTGAGTTTGGTCGCGTCCCCTGCACTGGCATCGTCGGCACCTGCATCTGGTTTTTGGAAGTAATTTGTGAGTCACGGGGACTCAGCAATCTCACACCCTCGCGATCAAGACTATTTAAGCTTAAGGTAGGAAAAAGGGGTTAGTGAGGTGGAACTACAGCAAGCACTAGCATATATGGTGGCTAACTTACGCAAATGAGAGCGAGAAGAGAAGCAAAGCACGGTTGATAAACTATCATGATCAAGAAGTGATCCTGAAACTACTTACGTTCAAGCATAACCCGAGACCATGTTCTCTTCCCAGACTCCGCCGAAAATAGACCATCATGGCTACACACGCGGTTGGTTCATTTTAAATTAAGTTAAGTGTCAGGTTTTCTACAACTGCATATTAACAAATTCCCATCTGCCCATAACCGCGGGCTCGACTTTTGAAAGTTCAAAACCCTGCATGCGTGTCCCAACTTAGCCCATCACAAGCTCTCACGGTCAACGAAGGATATTCCTTCTCCCAGGAAGACCCGATTAGACTCAGAATCCCGGTTACAAGACATTTCGACAATGGTAAAACAAGACCATCAAAGCCGCCCAATGTGCCGACAAATCCTGATAGGAGTCGCACGTATCTCATTCTCAGGGCACACTGGATAGGTCAAGCTACGATTAAAACCAACCGTCGAGTTGCCCCGAGGTGGCCCCGCAGGCTGCCCATTTCGGACCAACACTCAGAGGAGCACTGGCCCGGGGGGTTTAAAATAAAGATGACCCTTGAGTCCGCGAACCCAAGGGAAAAGGCTTAGGTGGCAAATGGTAAAACCAAGGTTGGGCCTTGCTGGAGGAGTTTTATTCAAGGCGAACTATCAAGGTGTTCCCATTATAACCCAGCCGCGTAAGGAACGCAAAATCAAGGAACATAACACCACTATGATGGAAACTAGGGCGGCAAGAGTGGAACAAAACACCAGGCATAAGGCCAAGCCTTCCACCCTTTACCAAGTATATAGATGCATTAAAGTAAACAAGATATAATAATGATATCCCAAAAATAAACATGTACCAACAAGGAACAAACTTCATCTTCACCTGCAACTATCAACGCTATAAGAGGGGCTGAGCAAAGCGGTAACCTAGCCAAACAACGGTTTGCTAGGAAAGGTGGGTTAGAGGCTTTACATGGAAATATGGCAGGCATGATAAAGCAAGTGGTAGGTATCACGGCATAGCAATAGAGCGAACAGCTAGCAAGCAAAGATAGAAGTGATCTCGAGGGTATAGTCATCTTGCCTGCAAAGTTCTCTGAGTTGATGAAAGCTTGATCCTCGTAAGCGTACTCAACGGGTTCCTCGATCACATAATCGTCTCCCGACTCTACCCAAATCAAGAACACAAGCAAAGGAAACAACAATCAACCATGGTGCAATGCGCAAGTAACATAATGCAAAACATGGCATGACATGTAGGATGTGATATGCCATGCATATGCATGCTTCGTAAGGGAAAGATTGAACCAGCCCACAACTTGGCAAACCAAGTGCGCCGCTGGAAAGATGAGTTGATTTCGGTTGAAATCGATATAAAGATCGCCAGAATCGGATGCACGGTTTGCAAATGGCAAGCAAAACAATAATGGCACAATTCTGCAATTAATAGCACGATGCCATCTAGAATGCAACAAGAAACTAAGCTACTGCACTTCAACATAGCAACCAAGCACATGGTAGTGATCTACTCAAGATGCTTGACAAAAGATAAACACTGAGCTACATCTAAATCACACAATACTAGATTCAAACAAGCATGGCAAAAGTGAGAAAGATATCAGCTTCACAGACTTGGTGAAAATACTAACATGTCAGGAATTAACATCAGGAAGCAATGTTTAGAGCAAGATAACAACATGCTACAGGAACATAACATAGCAAAAAAAGGCATGGCATGAATCTACTCAAAGCATATAACAAAAGTCCCTTAATGACCATAAGCCAAAAAGGATCAGCAGATATGATGGCACCCATGTAAACTTAGCAAGTTCTGTTTGCGAGCTTGATTCACTCAACACAAGGCATTGCATGACAATATAAGCATAGCATCAGCAAGAAGACATGTTGATGAAGCTAACCATGGCAAGAACAATCTCATAGCATGCATGGATCAACTACTACATCCTTGGCAAAATTGATTAACACGTAAATGCAAACAGGGACATGGATGGATATATCATAACCATATGTCCAAATCATCCTTACTGAACATACTCAAAAGAAGCATGGATCCCACCATAGCAACATGAATACATGGCATAAAAATAACAGCAGGGAAATGACTTGGTGAAATTCTAAGTCCCTGAAATCAGCAATATCACGAGAGCTACTTTGCATGCTTGTGCTAGTCACCACATTGATCACAAAAATACATGGCATACACCCCTGTAAATATGGCATGGTATATCGCAAAACACATGTAGAGCTCATGACCATATGCAGCACACAACAATTGTAGCAAAAATGACAAATGCTCATAATCTCCTAAGTAACAGGAACTAACATTTTATAGCACTCTCGCATCAACGATTTGGGCATCAAGATGGACTCAAACAAGTAGGTCACACTGTAACAAAATGAAGAGCACATCATGCTGAACATTTTGATATACGGCACACACAAAATGGAGCAGTATGTAGCAAGTTATGGCATGATGAACAGGGCTTCAGAATGCAAAAATAAAAGACTTGGTGGAATTTCGAAGTCAACCCTAGGGTTTGTTGGATCTGGATCTGGACGGCACGGAGCCCGAGGTTCACCGGAGTGCTTCTCACCGGAATCAAAGATGAGGCGGTAGTCGGAGTTGGAGGTGCTTGCCGGCAGAGAGGAAGACGCGGCCGGAGTCGTCGCCTGACTCGTCGGAGGAGGCGCGGCGAGGAGGCAGGGGTGGCGTCGCGGTCGCTGGAGTAGCAGGCGCGGGCGGCTGGGCAGCGAACGGGCGACGCCGGCAAGGGGCCAGGCGGTGGCGGTCGCGGGTGCTCGGCTCGCGGGCGGCGCCGCTCATGAGCTCAGGCGGCTCGGGCGCCTCGGGAGACGGCGGCGGCGGGATGGGCTCGCGCGGGCCCGATCATGGGCCGCGCGGTGGCCGGGGCCACGCGGCGCGACGGGAGAGGCTGGGAGCAGCGGCGGGGTTACGTCTGGTCCGGGACGGACATGTCCGGCAGGCGAGAGGGGGAAGATCTAGGGTTTCCACCGCGAAATTTCGCGGGGAGGTGCAAATATATAGGTAGAGGGAGCTAGGAGAGTCCAAATGAGGTGCGGTTTTCGGCCACGCGATCGTGATCGAACGGCCGAGAAGATGGATGGGTTTGGATGGGTTATTGGGCCATTTTGGAGGGGTGTTGGGCTGCAACACACACGAGGCCTTTACAGTTCCCCGGTTAACTGTTGGAGTATCAAACGGACTCCAAATGGCACGAAACTTGACAGGCGGTCTACCGGTGGTGTACCAAGGCCGCTTGGCAAATCATGGTCCATTCCGAGAATGTTTAACACACGCTCACGAAAAGAGGCAAAAGGGGGAACAAGAAGAGATAGGAGTGCCGGATTGCAAAACGGACAACGGGGAAAATGCTCGGATGCATGAGACGAACACGTACGCAAATGCGATGCACATGATGACATGATATGATATGCATGACATGAGAAAAATGCAAAACAAAGACAAGAACCCAACCACGAATCTCATAACTTAGAGCCGAAAATGGCAAGAGTTGGAGTACAAATATGGTAATTTACATCCGGGGCGTTTCAACACTCCACCACTACGAAAGGATATCGTCCCGAGATCTAGGACTGAAAGAACTCCGGATATTCGGAACGGAGGTTGTCCTCGCGTTCCCAGGTGGCTTCTCGGTCGGAATGATGTGACCACTTCACTTTCAGGAATTTGATAGACTTGTTGCGAGTCTTGCGCTCGGTTTCTTCAAGAATAGCAATGGGATGCTCATGATAGGACATGTCTTCTTTCAGATCAATCTCTTTGAAGTTGATGGTGTTGTTAGGAGTCTTGAAACACTTGCAAAGCTGAGACACGTGAAACACGTCGTGGACGTTTGCAAAGTTGGACGGAAGCTCAAGTTGATAGGCGAGATCTCCTCTTTTGCCCATGATCTTGAAAGGACCCACGTATCTAGGGGAAAGCTTCCCTTTGATACTGAAGCGACGAGTACCTTTCATTGGAGAGACGCGGAGGTAGACATGGTGTCCGTTCTCGTAAGCCAAGTCAGGATGCTTGCTATCATAGTAACTCTTATGGCGCGATTGCGTGGCTTTGAGATTTTCACGGATGACTTTACACATTTCTTTAGCTTTTGTGATTAAGTCATTGCCAAGAAGTTGGCATTCACCAGTCTCTGACCAATTAAGAGGAGTACGACACTTTCTTCCATAGAGAATCTCGAATGGGGCCTTGCTAGAGCTTGCTTGGAAGCTGTTGTTGTAGGAGAACTCGGCATATGGAAGACAATCTTCGCACTTCATACCGAAGGAAATGACACAAGCCCTGAGCATATCTTCAAGAATTTGATTTACTCGTTCGACTTGTCCACTAGTTTGAGGATGGAAGGCTGTGCTGAAGCGAATGTTGGTGCCCATGGCCTTCTGGAAGGAATCCCAGAACTTAGAAGTAAAGATGCTTCCATGATCTGAAGATATCAACTGCGGAATGCCATGCAAGGAGACAATCCTGGAGGTATATAGCTCTGCCAACTGAGCTGTTGTGATAGATTCTTTGGTAGGAAGAAAATGAGCCACTTTAGTAAGCTTGTCGATGACAACAAAGATAGCATCATTTCTGCGCTTGGACTTGGGAAATCCAGTCATGAAGTCCATCTCAATATGGTAAAACTTCCATTCTGGATTGGCAAGAGGTTGGAGGAGACCAGCTGGCCATTGGTGTTCTGCCTTCACTCTTCTGCAGACATCACATTCATTCATGAACTGAGCAATTTCTCGCTTCATTCGAGTCCACCAATACGACTGCTTGAGGTCATGTTACATCTTTGCACTTCCAGGATGAATAGATAGGAGTGAATTGTGAGGCTCGTTCATAATGACTTTACGAAGGTCACCTTTAGTAATAACAATTCGATCCTTGAAGAATAGAGTATCTTTGTCATCAAGGTGATAGCACTTGTACTTGGGTTGGCTATTGGCAATCCCAATATTCACCTTCTTCACCGTTGCATCAAGAAGTTGTGCCTCACGAATTTGATCTTCAAAAGTAGGAGAGACTTGGAGGTTGGCAAGAAATCCTTGAGGAACAACTTGGAGATTAAGTTTGCGGAAAGCTTCACAAAGATCCGGTTGGAAGGGCTTGAGAATTAAACTGTTGCAGTAAGCCTTCCTGCTCAAAGCGTCAGCAATGACATTGGCCTTGCTTGGAGTATATTCAATACTTGGATTATACTCTTGAATCATTTCGACCCAACGAGTCTGCATGAGGTTGAGGTTGGGTTGAGTGAAGATGTACTTGAGGCTCTTATGATTAGTGAAGATGTCCACTTTCCTTCCCAACAAGAGATGTCTCCATGTTAACAGAGCATGGACAACTGCCGCCAACTCGAGGTCATGAGTGGGGTAGTTCTTTTCGTTGGGCTTCAACTGACAAGAGGTATAAGCCACAACTTTCTTCTCATGCATTAACACAGCACCGAGGCCTTGCAGGGAGGCATCATAGAAAACCTCGAATGGTTTGGATTCATCAGGAGGAGTCAGAACTGGAGTTGTGACTAGCTTCTCTTTGAGGGTGTTGAAAGCAATGTCACATTCAGGCGTCCAGACATACTTCACATGCTTCTGGAGGAGGTTGGAAAGAGGCTTCGCGATCTTAGAGAAATTCTCAACGAATCTTCGACAATAGCTTGCAAGCCCAAGGAAACTGCGGAGCTGCTTGACATTCTGAGGTGGTTCCCAATTCACAATTGCAGACACCTTATCAGGATTAACAGCAATACCCTTGGCGGAGATGATATGCCCAAGGTAGAGAACCTCATCGAGCCAAAACTCACACTTTGAGAACTTCGCATAGAATTGATGTTCTCTGAGATTGTCCAGCACCAATCTCAAATGCTTGGCATGATCCTCCTTGTTCTTAGAAAAGACCAAAATATCATCGAGATACACCAAGACGAAATCATTTGTGTAAGGGTTGAAGATGAAGTTCATCATGCGAGAGAATATTGGAGGAGCGTTGACAAGGCCGAAATACATGGCAGTATATTCATAAGAACCATAGCTTGTTCTGAATGCTGTCTTGGGGATATCTTGTTCACGAATGTGAATCTGATGATAGCCCATACGAAGGTCAAGCTTGAAGAATACTTGAGCACCTTTGAGTTGTTCGAATAACTCATTGATGTTGGGAAGTGGGTACTTGTTCTTTATGGTCTTCTTGTTCAATGGACGGTAGTCGACACAAAGTCGGTCCGTTCCATCCTTCTTCTTGACAAAAAGAACACCACGACCCCATGGAGAAGAACTCGGTCGGATCAGATCAATACGCTCTTGTACATCCAGTTGTTTCTTCAGTTCCTTCAACACTTCTGGTCCAAGCTTGTAAGGACGTTTGCAAACAGGTTCCATGCCAGGCTCAAGATCGATGACCAATTCAACTGGCCGGTGAGGAGGCATTCCTGGAAGCTCTTCTGGAAAGACGTCTTGATATTCACAAACGACTGGAATCTGAGAGATGGCATCCAACTCACCCTTCTCATTGAGAGAAAACAGTCGAATGGTATCATCCCAAGCGGCAAAGATGATCACATCCTTAGACGAGTGTGTCAATTGAATCTGCATGGCAGCACAATCAAGCTGAGCCTTATGCTTAGAAAGCCAGCCCATGCCAAGAATTAGATCAATATCCGAGTTACCTAGAACCATAGGAGAGGACAAAAAATTATAATCACCCATCTTGATAGAAACATCCGGAACCACCAAACTGGCACGCAACCGTTTACCCGGAGAAACGATATCCATGGATTTGCCCAAATGAGAAGAAGTGAATTCATTCTTGGCAAAAAATGGTCTTGACATGAAACAATGCGATGCACCAGTATCAAAAAGAACTTTTGCAGGAATAGAGTTAACTGGAAGATTACCCATGATCACTTCTGAAGAGTCCTCTGCCTGAGCTGCGTTCATCATGTTGACCTTAGCATGCTTGGGATTATGCTTGACCACTTCATTGCTGGCAGATCTCACGGGAGGAGGAGGCGGAAGGCGCCGTTGGTTGAAGCATTTGTAACCTCTAAGAGCGGACGGTGATAAGGAGCACTTGACCTTGGAGCATGAGACTACGCTTTGTTCTGATAGCCTGGGTTGGGTGGGTGGGAAGATCCATTGCAAACTTTACTCTTCTGCTAATAAGGCTGACGGAACGGAGGAGGAGGAGGCAACCAGAACTTTTGCTACTTAGCTGCCACTTGAGTTGAAGAAGAAGAAGGAGTTGCATCCCTAACTCTCTTCTTAGAAGCATCGCACTGGAGCTGACCAGCCTCTTGCTTTAGTGCCATTTTGTAGAACTCATCATACTCGGTCGGCTCAAAAAGCACGAGAGCTAGTTGCAGATCTTCTCCGAGGCCACCTCTGAATTGATAAATCATGCTCTTCTCATCAGGGACGTCTTGTTTAGCGAAGCGAGCGAGCCTTTGAAATAGGATGTTGTATTGGTAAATAGACAAGCTGCCTTGCTTGAGATTGCGGAACTCCTCGCGCTTACTCCCAGCAACACTTTGTGGAATGTGGTGAGCTTTGAAGTCTCGGTGGAAATCATCCCAGATAATCACACGACCTCCTCTGGAATCTTTGTATTGTTGATACCACTCAGCAGCTTGGTCTTTGAGTTGGAATTAAGCAAACTTGACAAAGCCCTGAGGCCTGACGTTGCTACACTCAAAATGTTTGCAGATATTCACGAGCCAATCATCAGCGTCTGTGGCCTCGACATGGTTACTGAAGGACTTTGGCTGGTTTGCGAGGAACTGGTTGAGGGTAGCAAACTGAGCTTGATTGTTGCCTTGGCCTTGATTTCCTTGGTTGCGCTCTTGCAAGAGTTGCAAAAGCATCTGCATGTTGGTGTTGGTGGCGGCCATGACAGCTTGCCATGCCTCCGGAGGTGGAGGAGGTGGTGGAGGTTCCAGATTCTGACGCGTTGGAGGAGCCATCCTGTAGAGGTTGACATCCGTTAGCACCTTGCAAGACATATATTCAAGCTGAATCAATGGATCGAAATTGCAACAAGTAGCCTTAACATCCAAACAAGAATGAACGTATGAATTCCAAAGTAAATCATCACACTTCCATAAGGTTGAGAATCCACTTAGATAAAGGTAGATGAATAAAGCAACAAGGTACGGATATGAACAAATAATTGGTAAGGATTACCCAATCACAAACCAAATATATGTGGCAAGAAATACTAGAGCTACAAGAATTCCCACCTATGAAACTCCCAAAACTTTCTGGTTATGCAATCAGGTGTTGGGGATACAGGGGAAGCATAATATCTCACCCAAAGCTAGCAAATCCTACATCCAGCTGTATCCATCCTTCAACACATAACCAAGAAACCTTCGGAAATCATTTACCTCAACCTTCGAAAAGCATCCGTTATACGAGTTATGGCAATACTCCCGAACTCCCGCCCCAGTACTGGGTGGCGTCGAGGTTATCTCACCAACAACTACATAAAGGACATTTTCGATGTCGGCGAACTCAGGTATTCTAGAACTGCAACGATAAAATTGTGATGACAACACCTCGGAGCTCAACTACCCAGGACACGCCACAACCCCTAAATGTCAGGAGGCACCAAGAACAATGTTCTCATCACAAAACCATCGAAACGATTCCAAGATACCCGCGTGATCCTAATTTTTTTTCTTCTGAAATTTGAGAAGAGAAGAGTCAAAACTCTACGTCAGGAGGCCTCACCAGAGCAACGAAGGGACTGAGGACTAAAAAGAATCCTACTCTCTGATATATATATAATCCTATAAGACTCAAATCATTTTTCTAGACTCAGCAACGTCAGCGATTAGATCAAGCAAGGGGCTCCTAAGTCGGGGAAGGCTCTGATTACCAACTTGTAACACCCATGATGCGGCTATATCTCCCACGTGTCGGAGCACGACTTAGAGGCATAACCGCATAGTAGGCATGTCACAAGAGGGGTAATCTTTACACATCCCATGTACTGAATAAGAATGGGATAAAGAGTTGGCTTACAATCGCCACTTCACACAATACATAAATATACTATTACATCATCCAGAATACAATCAAGGTCCGACTACGGAACCAAATAAAGAAAGACAACCCCAAATGCATAGATCCCCGATCGCCCCAACTGGGCTCCTCTACTGATCGTCCGGAAAGGAAACATAGTAACGTCCTAAAACCTCATCGAACTCCCACTTGAGTTCGGTCGCGTCCCCTGCACTGGCATCGTCAGCACCTGCATCTAGTTTTTGGAAGTAATCTGTGAGTCACGGCTACTCAGCAATCTCACACCCTCGCGATCAAGACTATTTAAGCTTAAGGTAGGAAAAAGGGGTAAGTGAGGTGGAGCTGCAGCAAGCACTAGCATATATGGTGGCTAACTTACGCAAATGAGAGCGAGAAGAGAAGCAAAGCACGGTCGATAAACAATCATGATCAAGAAGTGATCCTGAAACTACTTACGTTCAAGCATAACCCGAGACCGTGTTCTCTTCCTGGACTCCGCAGAAAAGAGATCATCACGGCTACACACGCAATTGATTCATTTCAAATTAAGTTAAGTGTTAGGTTTTATACAACCGGATATTAACAAATTCCCATCTGCCCATAACCACGGGCTCGGCTTTCGAAAGTTCAAAACCCTGCAGGATGTCACAATTTAGCCCATCACAAGCTCTCACGGTCAACGAAGGATATTCCTTCTCCCAGGAAGACCCTATCAGACTCGGAATCTCGGTTACAAGACATTTCGACAATGGTAAAACAAGACCATCAAAGCCGCGCGATGTGCCGACAAATCCCAATAGGAGTCGCACGTATCTCATTCTCAGGGCACACCGGATAGGTCAAGCTACGATTAAAACCAACCGTCGAGTTGCCCCGAGGTGGCCCCGCAGGCTGCCCATTTCGGACCAACACTCAGAGGAGCACTGGCCCGGGGGGTTTAAAATAAAGATGACCCTTGAGTCCGCGAACCCAAGGGAAAAGGCTTAGGTGGCAAATGGTAAAACCAAGGTTGGGCCTTGCTGGAGGAGTTTTATTCAAGGCGAACTATCAAGGTGTTCCCATTATAACCCAGCCGCGTAAGGAACGCAAAATCAAGGAACATAACACCACTATGATGGAAACTAGGGCGGCAAGAGTGGAACAAAACACCAGGCATAAGGCCAAGCCTTCCACCCTTTACCAAGTATATAGATGCATTAAAGTAAACAAGATATAATAATGATATCCCAAAAATAAACATGTACCAACAAGGAACAAACTTCATCTTCACCTGCAACTATCAACGCTATAAGAGGGGCTGAGCAAAGCGGTAACCTAGCCAAACAACGGTTTGCTAGGAAAGGTGGGTTAGAGGCTTTACATGGAAATATGGCAGGCATGATAAAGCAAGTGGTAGGTATCACGGCATAGCAATAGAGCGAACAGCTAGCAAGCAAAGATAGAAGTGATCTCGAGGGTATGGTCATCTTGCCTGCAAAGTTCTCCGAGTTGACGAAAGCTTGATCCTCGTAAGCGTACTCAACGGGTTCCTCGATCACGTAATCTTCTACCAGCTCTACCCAAATCAAGAAACCAAGCAAAGGAAATAACAATCAACCATGATGCAATGCGCAAAGCAACATGATGCAAAACATGGCATGGCATGCAGGATGTGATATGCAATGCATATGCATGCTTCGGAAGGGAAAGATTGAACCAGACCTCAACTTGTCAAACCAAGTGCGCCGCTGGAAAGATGAGTTGATTTTGGTCGAAATCGATATAAAGATCGCCGGAATCAGATGCACGGTTTGCAAATGGCAAGCAAAACAATAATGGCACAATTCTGCGATTAATAGCACGATGCCATCTAGAATGCAACAAGAAACTAAGCTACTGCACTCCAACATAGCAACCAAGCACATGGCAGTGGTCTACTCAAGATGCTTGACAAAAGAGGAACACTGAGCTATGGCTAAATCACACAATAGCAGATTCAAACAAGCATGGCAAATGTGCAAAAGATATCAGCTTCACAGACTTGGAATTAACATTAGGAAGCAATGTTTAGAGCAAGATAACAACATGCTACAGGAACATAACTGTCAGTGGGAACGACACCTATGGGATCACAAGAATCCCTACGGTTGGCGGAGCGCGGGGTCATGAGAAGAGCGGATCTAACAGGTAGCACACGGTTCATTTATCCAGGTTCGGGCTGCGAGGATGTGTAAAACCCTACTCCTGCTTTGGTGGATTGTATATCTGTGTTCTCGAGCTAGCTATGGGGCGTGAGGAGCTCCAAAAAGACGAATCCTTCTCCTGGTCGCCTTGGGCCTCCTTTTATAGAAAAAGGGGTGGCCTCAGTGGCACACAGGAGGTGGAAAGGGTACAGTGATGCGAGGTTATCGCTCGCATTACATGACAAGGCACATTTAATGTGTCTTGCTTAAGTGTCCTTGCTTTATCGGGGACGGGGGAGAAACCTGTCTCGTCCGTCGCCGCTCCTTCTTGTGTTGACATGCGCCCTGGCCAGCGACGCCTGTGATGCCACGTAGGTAGGCAGGCAGCTGAGGTGGCGCAGTGGTGGGTCTTCACGAAGATCTGCATGCCGCCACGCAACTGTCTGCCCAGCTGGTTGGGTCGGCAGCTGCATGCATGCGGTGGTGGAGGTTTAGTCGGCGTGGGCCTGATGGTGGCCTTGCGGGTGTCCTCAGCAAGGGCCTTGCTGGGGCCCCAGCAAGGGTCTTGCCGGGGCGCCTGCTGTCATCCCCGGCAAGGCGCTTGCCGGGGACCTTCTGGTCTTCCTTGGTTGGGATCCCGCCAAGGGTTGTCGTCTCCTTAGTGCGTATCTAATATTGAATGTCTTCACAAAGATCTGTATGCCGCCACGGGGATGTCTCCCGAATCCTTGCCCTTTGGGGGCAGTGGACTCAAGGGTGATTTGCTCCGTATGCGCGGGACGAGTCGCCGCGGCAAGGGTCTTGCCGGGGCTGCTAGAACTATCTCCCGGCAAGGATCTTGCCGGGGGAGTCCGCTTCGTCCCCTTTGCTCTTCGTGGTCTTGGCCTTGGCATTGTTCTACTTCTCTTGAGCTTCGGTCTTACCCTGGCTCACCTCCCTTGCCTTGCTTGGTGTGGTGGTGCCAGTGGCTCAGACTCCCCGTGCACAGTTATAGGGGTACAAAAAGTGTACCCCTCTTTTTGTGCACCGACAGGAGCCCCCAGGCCTGGGCCACACATAAGTGCAACGCGTTGTTGGGCTAGGCCCAAAAATGGTGTGCGGGCAGGCAGGGCGGTTTTTACCGCGGTAAGGTTCTTTGCGCGCTGCGCTTCCCACGACTCCCACGCATGGCGCGGCGTGGGGAGGCGCGTGTGACGTGGGCGGCATGCGTGGGGTTGGTTCCTGCAGGCATGCGTCACATCATAGTAAAGGGGCGGTTCGCGCCTTCCCCATAAACGGAGGGAGGCGTGGAGGCGCGGCCCATTTACTGAATGGGGCTGAGGCGCGGTCTTCAAGGCGTCCACTCCCCACGATCACGGGGTGGGGAGTGGTCGTCTCACCCGTCCCCTCAGTTCTGCACGTCTGCCACGTGTCTCCCATGCGCCTGGGGTGGCAAACGGTGGAGGCAGGAAACCGGGCCGTCACTTGTTGGGGCGGCGGGTCGGTCCTGGCTCCCTGCGCCTTCCGTATCTTGATTGGCCGAGCAGGGCGGCCGAGCCCCAACCCCGATCCTTTATAAAGAGCGGGAGGGGGGATGGCATCCCGCATTCTTTCACCTTCTTCTTCCTTCAGCTTCTGCTCCTCCCTTCCATCCGTCATGGAGAGAGGGAATCCCGATCCTTAAACAGTGGTGGCGAGGGTCGCCGCTCGACAACGCGTCCCTCCTTCTCCTGCGCCTGCGGTGGCAGAGCCAGCCGCGAGGGGAAGGGGGAGGGGGCGAGGCCGTGGGCGAGGCCGGGGCTGTAGGATCTAGAAGTAGATGTGTCTAGAGGGGGGTGATTAGACACTTAGAGCTAAAGTTGCAATTTTTAAGCTTTTTCGGTTTAAGTGGAGTTTAGGCACAATTTCAACACACACAATACATATCAAGCAAGCATGCAAAGAGTATATGAGCAGCGGAATGTAAAGCATGCAACTTGCAAGAATGTAAAGGGAAGGGTTTGGAGAGATCAAACGCAATTGGAGACACGGATGTTTTTCCCGTGGTTCGGATAGGTGGTGCTATCCTACATCCACGTTGATGGAGACTTCAACCCACGAAGGGTAACGGTTGCGCGAGTCCACACAGGGCTCCACCCAAGGGCAACGGTTGCGCGAGTCCACACAGGGCTCCACCCACGAAGGGTCCACGAAGAAGCAACCACCCACAAAGGGTCCACGAAGAAGCAACCTGTCTATCCCACCATGGCCATCGCCCACACAGGACTTGCCTCACTAGCGATATATCTTCACGAAGTAGGCGATCTCCTTTCCCTTACAAACTCCTTGGTTCAACTCCACAATCTTGTCGGAGGCTCCCAAGTGACACCTGGCCAATCTAGGAGACACCACTCTCCGAGAAGTAACAAATGGTGTGTAGGTAATGAATTCCTTGCTCTTGTGCTTCAAATGATAGTCTCCCCAACACTCAACTCTCTCTCATAGGATTTGGATTTGGTGGAAAGAAGATTTGAGTGGAAAGCAATTTGGGAAAGGCTAGAGATCAAGATTCATATGGTAGGAATGGAATATCTTGGTCTCAACACATGAGTAGGTGGTTCTCTCTCAGAACATATGAGTTGGAATGGTGTGTGTGTTCTGATGGCTCTCTCTTTGAATGAGAAGGAGGTGGAGGGGTATATATAGCCTCCACACAAAATCCAACCGTTACACAGTTTTCCAATCTCGGTGGGACCGAATCAATAAACTCGGTCGGACCGAAAATGAAAACCTAGTGACCGTTAGTGATTTCGGTGGGACCGATGTGCTAGGATTAGGGTAAATCCAAAACTCGGTTTGACCGATTACTCAAACTTGGTGGGACCGATTTGGGTAATAAGTGAAACTGAGATTTGATCAAGCAAACTCGGTGGGACCGAGAATATTGCAATGGGTAACAGAGAGTTTGCAAGCCCATCTCGGTGAGACCGAGACCCCATCGGTGAGACCGAACTGATTAGGGTTTGGCAGTGGCTTATGACAAGTGAAACTCGGTGGCGCCAGATAGGAAGAATCGGTAGGACCGAGTTTGGCTTAGGGTTTAGGTCATATGTGGATATGGGAAAGTAGTTGAGGATTTTGGAGCATATCATTAAGCACATGAAGCAAGAGGCTCATTAAGCAACACCTCATCCCTCCTTGATAGTATTGGCTTTTCCTATGGACTCAATGTGATCTTGGATCACTAAAATGTAAAAGTGAAGAGTCTTGAGCTTGAAGCTTTAGCCAATCCTTTGTCCTTAGCATCTTGAAGGAGTTCCCACAACCTTTAGTCCATGCCACTCCATTGTTGAACTTATCTGAGATATGCTAGATAGAGATGTTAGTCCAACAAGAGATATGTTGTCATCAATTATCAAAACCACCTAGGGAGCACTTGTGCTTTCAATCTCCCCCTTTTTGGTAATTGATGGCAACATACATCAAAGCTTTAGATAAAGATATAAAGAACAGCAAGTAAAGCTTTGGAAGAACATGTAACAAGCATAGGCTCCCCCTACATGTATGCACTCATGTAAATATGAAATATAGTGGCATGTGAGAGCATAGCCATGACAGAGTAGGCAATGTGTTACATGTATCTTGGCCATATGCATCAGAGCAAAAGATTATCAAGGAAAATACCTTCATGCTCATGAGTCCTTCTTTCAAACAGTATGTACATAAGCAAGAACTCCTCATACTCATGATTTTGATGCATATACTTACCTTGTGGTCTTGAGTTGGCTTAGGATGGAATGAACCTGCACAAACAAGGTTAGATAACACAGGTACGTCCACTAGCCAGAGCAAACAAAAGAAACCACAAGAATACCAAGACTGGGATGACATGTAGAGAGTGAGTACTAGGTACCACATTGGATTCAACATGTCCCCAAGAATAAAGATATGCAATGAATTTGACTGATTTCTTTCCCCCAAAAAGACATGGCATCTCTCCTCTTGAACATCAAGCATCTGGGATCCTTGAGTATTTTCTCTCCCTGGAAATCTCTCTCTCCCCCTTAACAACATCTGGGATCCTTGAGACTTTCTCTCCCCCTTGAGGTCTCTCTCTCCCCCTTAATACTTTCTCTCTTGTAGGTTTGGTCCTTGAGACTGTTTCTCTCCCTTGATGTGATCTCTCTCTCCTACAAGCTTTGATGTGATCTCTCTCTCCCCCTTTGACATCAATTTCCAAGAAGGTTTTTCCTGGAATCCGTCGAATAGGTTTGGTCCTTGAGATTCAGCACAAAGCAGAGGATAAAATTGTGATGCTTGTAGAGGACAAGATTCATTGAGTGGAGCTGGATCAGAAGAAATGTAGAACAAGTGGCAAACTGTTTTTCTGATTGCAAAGTCGGTGGCACCGAGTGGCATATTTCGGTGGTACCGAAAAGATTCGGTTGGACCGAAAATTGCAAGTCGGTGAAACCGAGTTTACACAGAGAAAAACACTTTTCACCTCAGCTCACTAGTCAAGTAAGATCTCACAAAGATTTGCAATGAATTAGCTGAAAGATTTGCAAGGAATTTGATGCAGAAATATGCCGAACAAAAATCAAAGAGAAAAGAGTGAAAGGCTCTAGATGATGTTTTTTTTTGATTGAAAAAGAAAGAAACAAATATGCAAGGGACAAGTGCAATAACGCAGAGAAGAACGCAAGAGAACTTCATCTAGAATTGGGCGATGACATAGTCACCTATGTTAGAGTATATTGACTTAGGAGTCAAGTGAGGACACTTGATCATAGGTCATACTCTTCGTTTAAGCTCAAAATGGGGTTACCATTTTTCGTTTAAGCATCTTGATGTATTCACATCTTGTTGAGTTGCTTTGACTCATGTCTTGGAGTAAAGCTTCTCTAAGATGGAATGACATACCTTGGGTGGTGATGTGGTTCTTGCTCATGTAGTTGAACTTGTGTGGGTGCTCAAGGTTGATGTAGCTCATCAAGAGTTGGGAGCACCACTTGGAGTTTGAGTTCATCTACCTACATGGGTTAGTTCTTGCAAGGAATAGCACTTGTGTATCCAAAAATGACAATCATGAAGCTTAACATAGAATTTGTCAAAGGATATGTTTGAATGGTTTTGTGCTTCCTTGTCTTCAACCACTATTGTGTAGAGTCTTGGTCTTGTAGAGATTGCTCAAGATATGAGTGAGTCACAATCTCATGGAATTAGACTCAACCAAGCACCTACATGGGTTAGACAACATGCAAGGTGCAAATATATCCAGGACATAAGATAGTTATCATAAGAGATATATCATGGATTAGTCATAAGCTCATGTCTTGCATGTATCCAATGGAGTTTCTACTCCAAGTTCGAAGCATCAATGATGTTCAATTCTCCTCTCAACCTGCAACACACTTTCTCATCAAGTGGTTTAGTGAATATATCCGCTAATTGCTTGTCGGTGCGAACATGCTTAAGATTGATGTCACCCTTAGCAACATGATCTCGAATGAAATGATGACGAACTTCAATATCCTTAGTTCGAGAATGTTGTACAGGATTATGACCAATTTTGATAGCACTTTCATTGTCACAAAGCAGTGGAACATGTTTCACATAAATCCCATAATCTTTAAGAGTTTGGGTCATCCAAAGTAATTTCCGCTTCGGCGGTGGATAAGGATACTGAGTTTTGTTTCTTGGAAGACCAAGACACAAGAGATCTACCAAGAAATTGACAAGTACCCGAAGTGGACTTTCTATCAACCTTGTCTCCGGCATAATCCGAGTCAGAATAGCCAACAAGATCAAAAGAAGACCTCTTAGGATACCAAATGCCAAAATTTGGTGTATGGATTAAATATCTCACTATCCTTTTCACAGCCTTAAGATGACAATCTTTAGGAGCAGCTTGATATCATGCACACATGCACACACTTAACATAATATCGGGACGTGAAGCACATAGGTATAACAATGAACCAATCATAGAGCGATAAACCTTTTGATCAACCGGTTCACCATCTTTGGTTAAATCATTATGTCCACTAGTAGGCATGGGTGTAGACATACCTTTGCATTCTTGCATATTGAACTTCTTGAATAAGTCCTTGGTGTACTTTGTTTGAGAGACAAATGTACCTTCCTTAGTTTGCTTGATTTGCAACCCGAGAAAGAATTTGAGTTCGCTCATCATAGACATCTCAAACTTCTCTGACATTAGCTTTCCAAACTTTTCACTAAAGAGAGGGTTAGTTGAACCAAATATGATATCATCAACATAAATTTGGCATACAAATAGTTCTCCATTAACCCTTTTAGTAAAAAGAGTAGAATCAATTTTACCAATTTCAAAACCACTTGTAATAAGGAACTTGGTCAAGCATTTATACCATGCTCTAGGAGCTTGTTTGAGACCATAAAGAGCTTTGTGAAGTTTGTAAACATGATTTGGTTTCTTGGGATTGACAAAGCCGGGAGGTTGTTTGACATAAACTTCCTCCTCTATTTCACCATTTAGAAAAGCACTTTTAATGTCCATTTGGTACAAGGTGATATTATGGTGATTAGCATAGGCAAGTAAGATGCGAATGGACTCAAGTCTAGCAACGGGAGCATATGTCTCACCATAGTCCATACCTTCGACTTGTGTGTACCCTTGGGCGACGAGACGTGCTTTGTTGCGAACCACTTGTCCATCTTCATCTTGCTTGTTGCGAAACACCCATTTGGTACCAATGATGTTGTGGTTGTTGTCGGGCTTCTCGACCAATGTCCAAACTTGGTTTCTCTCAAAATTATGTAGTTCTTCATGCATAGCGTTTATCCAATCCGGATCTTCCAATGCTTCTTCAACCTTCATAGGTTCAATGCTAGAGATAAATGAATAGTTTTCACAAAAGTTAGCTAAACGAGTTTTTGAGCGAGTGATTCTCCCGGTTTGTATATCATTGAGGATTTTCTCGACGGGATGATCTTTGGCAATTCTTGCTCGAACTCATGAGAGCTTTTGCTTGGGTCTTCGTTGAACATCTTCTTCATCTTGTTCTTCTTCTTGGCCTTCTTCATTGTTGACGTCGTCGTTCTCTTGTCGTGGTGGAGAAGGAGGTTGTTGATGTTCATCTTGACGTACTTCCTCGTTCTCTTCATCTTGGTGTGTCCCACTTGTGGATGCTTCCGTGTCGATTCTTGGTTCACCTTGTCGTGAAGTAGAAGCTTCCACTTGGACGGATGAAGTACTTTCCTTCACCTCCGTTGGACGAATTTTGCCAATGGGCAAGTCTTGAATTGCTTCTGAAGGATCTTTGTCTCCTACATCAATTGGCAATTACTCTACTTGTGAGCCATTAGATTCATCAAACTTCACATCTACCGTCTCTTCAACCTTTCGGGTGAAATTGTTGTAGACACGGTAAGTGTGAGAGTTTGATCCATAACCAAGTAGAAAACCTTCATGAGATTTAGGAGCAAACTTTGAACGACGATGCTTATCAAGAATGTAGCACTTTGAGCCGAATACTCGAAGTATCCAACTTGAGGCTTGTTACCAGTGAGGAGCTCGTATGCCGTCTTGCCGAGTAGCTTGTGAAGATATAAGCGATTTGTTGCGTGACAAGCTGTCTCAACCGCTTCTGCCCAAAAGTGCTTTGGCGTCTTGTATTCATCAAGCATCGTTCTTGCCATTTCGATGAGCGTCCGGTTCTTCTTCTCAACAACTCCATTTTGTTGAGGTGTGTACGTAGCCGAGAACTCGTGTGAAATCCCTTCTTCGTCAAGAAAGGTGTCCACATTTGCGTTCTTGAACTCCGTTCCGTTGTCACTCCGAACCTTCTTGATCTTCACATCAAACTGATTTTGGGCTTTCCTAGCGAAGTTTCTGAAGATCTTCTGGACCTGCGATTTGTCATTAAGAAAGAACACCCACGTAAATCTTGAAAAATCATCAACTATAACTACACCAAAAGAATTTCCACCGAGACTCTTGTAGGCGTTGGGACCAAAAAGATCCATGTGAAGTAGCTCTAGTGGTCTCCTCGTGGTCATGATGTTCTTCACGGGATGTCTTCCTCCAACCTGTTTACCTGCTTGACAAGCACTGCAAAGTCTATCCTTATCAAATACGACATCATTAACTCCAAGGATATGATTTCCTTTAACAAGCTTGTCAAGGTTTCTCAGGCCAACGTGACCTAGTCGTCTATGCCACAACCAACCTTTTGAGGATTTAGCAACAAAGCAAGTTTTAGGTTGTGCCTTTTAGAGAAATCGACAATGTAAAGATCTCCTCTACGCATACCCGTAAAGACCATTTTATGATTGTCTCGACGAAATACTTGGCAATCTACCTCAGTAAATAGGACATTCAAACCGAAATCAGCAAGTCTAGATACTGAAAGTAAGTTGTAGCCAAGAGATTCAACGAGCATGACATTTTGAATGGAACTATCATGTGAGATGGCCACCTTACCAAGGCCAACCACTTTACCCTTTGAATTATCACCAAAGGTGACATATTTTCGAGGGCCGTTGTTTTCAGCGAGCTCATGAAACATCTCTTCATCTCCGGTCATGTGATCAGTACATCCACTATCAAGAACCCATTCCTTTCCTCCTGATTCATATCCCCGAAGATTTGCCATAAGACCAAAATGTCCCATTGCATCATCAAGATCGAAGTCACTATCATCATCATCATAATATTCATGTTCATCATGATCTTGTGACTCATCATTTCCTAGAGAGGGTAATTCATTAGATAAATGATCAAAGTGGTTACTTTTATGAATTCTTATAGCTTTGAGTATGATATCATTAATGATTCCAACATCTCCTTTAGCATGCTTAAGATTGGCAAGTTCAAAAAGATATTTACCAAAACTAGGATCACTAGAGTTCATCTTACTCAAGGCAATAGATTTATGGAGAACTTCATCCAAAGTTTTCAAGGAATAATTGGGAAATCGTTCCTCAAGAAATTTCCATATGGTATAGGCACAATTGTGAGTAGGCAAACTAGCAATCAAATTTTTGGGCAATCCTCTAATGATGAGCTCAATAGTTCTAAGATTGCGAATCATGTCAATATCTTCATCTAGGGTAGGATGCAAGGGATCAATATGGGGTGCACAAGGGCTAGCAATATACTTGTTCAAATGATATTGATTGAAGATTACAAGCATCTCATTTTTCCACTCATGAAAATACTCTCCCTCAAGAATAGGCACTCTATGTCTAAGACTCCCTAATGTAGACACATCCATCTTCCTCCAATGGTGATTAAACCAAGGCAATGGAGACCAAAGCTCTGATACCACTTGTAGGATCTAGAAGTAGATGTGTCTAGAGGGGGGGTGATTAGACACTTAGAGCTAAAGTTGCAATTTTTAAGCTTTTTTGGTTTAAGTGGAGTTTAGGCACAATTTCAACACACACAATACATATCAAGCAAGCATGCAAAGAGTATATGAGCAGCGGAATGTAAAGCATGCAACTTGCAAGAATGTAAAGGGAAGGGTTTGGAGAGATCAAACACAATTGGAGACACGGATGTTTTTCCCGTGGTTCGGATAGGTGGTGCTATCCTACATCCACGTTGATGGAGACTTCAACCCACGAAGGGTAACGGTTGCGCGAGTCCACACAGGGCTCCACCCAAGGGCAACGGTTGCGCGAGTCCACACAGGGCTCCACCCACGAAGGGTCCACGAAGAAGCAACCACCCACAAAGGGTCCATGAAGAAGCAACCTTGTCTATCCCACCACGGCCATCGCCCACACAGGACTTGCCTCACTAGCGGTAGATCTTCACGAAGTAGGCGATCTCCTTGCCCTTACAAACTCCTTGGTTCAACTCCACAATCTTGTCGGAGGCTCCCAAGTGACACCTAGCCAATCTAGGAGACACCACTCTCCAAGAAGTAACAAATGGTGTGTAGGTAATGAACTCCTTGCTCTTGTGCTTCAAATGATAGTCTCCCCAACACTCAACTCTCTCTCATAGGATTTGGATTTGGTGGAAAGGAGGTTTGAGTGGAAAGCAACTTGGGCAGGCTAGAGATCAAGATTCATATGGTAGGAATGGAATGTCTTGGTCTCAACACATGAGTAGGTGGTTCTCTCTCAGAACATATGAGTTGGAATGGTGTGTGTGTTCTGATGGCTCTCTCATCGAATGAGAAGGAGGTGGAGGGGTATATATATAGCCTCCACACAAAATCCAACCATTACACAGTTTTCCAATCTCGGTGGGACCGAATCAATAAGCTCGGTCGGACCGAAAATGTAAACCTAGTGACCGTTAGTGATTTTCAGTGGGACCGACTGGATCAACTCGGTGGGACCGATGTGCTAGGATTAGGGTAAATCCAAAACTCGGTTTGACCGATTACTCAAACATGGTGGGACCGATTTGGGTAATAAGTGAAACTGAGATTTGATCAAGCAAACTCGGTGGGACCGATTGCATATCTCGGTGGGACCGAGAATATTGCAATGGGTAACAGAGAGCTTGCAAGCCCATCTCGGTGAGACCGAGACCCCATCGGTGAGACCGAACTGATTAGGGTTTGGCAGTGGCTTATGACAAGTGAAACTCGGTGGCGCCAGATAGGAAGAATCGGTAGGACCGAGTTTGGCTTAGGGTTTAGGTCATATGTGGATATGGGAAAGTAGTTGAGGATTTTGGAGCATATCATTAAGCACATGAAGCAAGAGGCTCATTAAGCAACACCTCATCCCTCCTTGATAGTATTGGCTTTTCCTATGGACTCAATGTGATCTTGGATCACTAAAATGTAAAAGTGAAGAGTCTTGAGCTTGAAGCTTTAGCCAATCCTTTGTCCTTAGCATCTTGAAGGAGTTCCCACAACCTTTAGTCCATGCCACTCCATTGTTGAACTTATCTGAGATATGCTAGATAGAGATGTTAGTCCAACAAGAGATATGTTGTCATCAATTATCAAAACCACCTAGGGAGCACTTGTGCTTTCAGGGGCGCTCGGGGAAGAGGAGAACGGGGCGGCGCGCCGGACTCGTCTCGGCCAGCAGCTCCTCCTCCAATGGAGGGCCATGTTGGGGATGACCATTGTGAGTTCTTCGTCAGGCTGCGCCGGCCTCCGCTCCGTCGCCTTCGTCTCCCGACTCCATTTGCGCGGGAGATGGAGCTGGATCCACCGGAATCGTTGCGTCTACACATGAGGGGCTGCGGGATCAGTTGCACGCGGGTCCGCGTCGACTTCCCCGCCCCTCACGTGATGTATCTTTGTCGGGGATGGAAGACTTTTGCTCATATCCACCGCTTGACGAAGGGGCTCACTCTCCATTTTAAGCTGACGGAGGGTGGCCTTCACTCCGTCAAGGTCTTCCAGTGCTTTGGGACCCGTGCAAGGTGCTGCGTGGAGAGCTCTTCTGATAGTGAAGACTCCTCCTCGGGCGGGAGTGACGAGGAGGACCGCGGCAGCGACGACGAGGGTAGTAGGCAGCAGGATGACGGGTCCGATTAGGTGTCAGGTGCCGCTCCGTGCGGCACCGGCGACCTCATCATCCGCGTCGCCGGCTCCCTGAACTTCTCGGGGTCGTCTCCTTGGGCGCCTGGCGTTGGGAGGCTGCGGAAGAGGAAGAGGGCGGCCGGCAAGGCCGTCAAATCGGAGTACGCGGGCACCGACGCCTTCGACGCGTGCTGACGTCCTGCCGCCTCGTAATCAAGCTCTGCTTCCGGCACCGCCATCACCATCCAGCCTTTGGACGGCCACCAAGATGTTCTCTTGGTGTCTTCTGCCACCCGTAGCTCGCCTAGGCGCTCCTTTTGTCCCTTTCGCCTCCTGAGGAGAGGGACAAGAAAGGGATTACGGGCACCTTATCTCTTTTTAGTTTGTAAGCCTTTGGGCCTTTGTTAAATTTAAAACTTGTAATCCCATCATTCATGTTTTTCATTCCCTATGGACTGTACCTGAGTGGAATGTTTTTAATGAAAAAGGGATGCTTGCCGGGTCATTTGTTTGCGGGTGGAACCCACGACAAGGAGTAAATCCTTGATATCTTCAAGATAAACATTTCCTTGCCCGGCAACAGGCCTTTCCGTCTCCCACTTCGCTCGACCTTCCTCACGCCTTTGGCGGAGGCAGGGATGAGGCAGGTTCAGTCTCCTTGTTTCATCCTTTCGCTGCCGCGACTACGACCCAACTTGGCCCCAGGAACAAGCCCTAGGGCCTAGAGTTAGGGGAGCACGGTAGCTTAGGGGAAAATGAGGTTTCACATACCTCAGTCCATAATGGAATGCATGATAAGGGATGAAGAACTTATCTGAAGCCGCAGTCCCCGGCAACCCTGGTTCGCCGTGGGTGAATCTTTGCTCTTGCAGCCCCCGGCAATACTGGCTTGCCGGGGGCTAGATGCTGGTATGTTCCTCTTTTTTCTCTCCCCAAGTGGTTCGGCACGGATATCTGTGTGTCCTGTGAACCAAAGAAGACAAAAGAAATACAAAGAGACGCACACTCGACCTCTAAGCTGGGGGTTAGTCGCCACTAAGCACTATCAACCCTAACCAAGGACGAGACTCGACCTAGCATGCATGCTATAACTTAGGGCGCCAGCGCTTCATTTACTTATGCTCAGGGTCTGCGCCTGGATTTGTACAGAGGGTTACATGCGTCATCGGCAAGGCTCGTACAAAAGGTGGCTTGCCGGGGGCTGCAAGAGCAAAGAACTCACGGGTAAAACTTGCGAAGATGCTCAATGTTCTAGGAGTTACTCACCGGAATGGCATCTTCGGTCTCCAGGCGGACTGCGCCGGGCCTGGTGACTCGTATTACCCGATAAGGGCCTTCCCACTTTGGTGTCAACTTGTTGGAATTCTTGGCCGATTGAATGCACCGAAGAACAAGGTTGCCTTCCTCAAAGCTTCGGGCATGAACATTGCGGCTATGGTAGCGGCGCAAGGCTTGCTGGTGCGCACTGCTCTCACAGCCGCCCGAAGACGATCTTCCTCAAGGAGCGTTGTGTCATCTTGGTGTAGTTGCTCTTGCTCAAGCTCATCATAAGCGAGTACTCGAGGTGACCCGTATATGAGTTCAGTGGGGAGAACTGCTTCTGCCCCATATACCAGGGCAAAGGGTGTCTGGCCGGTGGCTTGATTTGGCGTCGTTCTGATTGACCAAAGAACCGTCGGCAACTCATCAATCCAGCGCCTTCCACTCTTGCGCAGCCTGTAAAAGGTCTTTGTCCTTAAGCCTCGCAGTACTTCAGCGTTTGCCCTCTCAGCTTGACCATTGCTTCGTGGGTGAGCAACCGAAGCGAAACAGACTTTGCTGCCGAGTTCTTGGGTATATTGCATGAAGGTGCGGCTTGTGAACTGTGTACCGTTGTCGGTGATGACCCTGTTGGGTACACCAAAACGGCACACTAGTCCCTTGAAGAATTTGATGGCTGACTGAGCTGTGACCTTCCTCACTGCTTCCACCTCTGGCCACTTTGTGAACTTGTCGATTGCGATGTACAAGTACTCAAAGCCCCCGACAGCGCGGGGGAAAGGGCCCAGTATGTCGAGCCCCCAGACCGAGAATGGCCAGGAGAGAGGAATGGTTTGAAGGGCTTGAGCTGGCTGATGAAGTTTCTTTGAATGGAACTGACACGCTTCACACCTGGTGACTAGTGTCGTCGCATCCTGGAGGGCAGTGGGCTAGAAGAAGCCTTGCCGAAATGCCTTGCCGGCAAGGGCTCTTGACCCTATGTGGGATCCACATATGCCTCCATGTATCTCCGCCAACAGCCCCAGTCCTTCCTCTCGAGGGATACACTTCAATTTCACGCCGTTTGGCCTCTTTCTGTACAGGACGTCATCGACAAACTGGTACATAGTAGAGCGACGGGCTACTTTTTTTGCTTCTTCCTGCTCCTCAGGAAGTTCCCCTATTTGGAGGAATTGGACGGTATGCTGTGCCCACGCTGGAGCCTGGGGCTCGATGGCGAGGACTAAAGGCATTTCCTCCGCTACAAGAGCGGCTGTCTCGATGGCAAGAGCTTGATGCTCTGTCGGAGCTAGCCCTCCTGTGGCGGGCTTAGTGTCTCCGGCAACATCCTTGCCGGCGACTTCGGGGAGCTCAGCGGGAAAGTACTTGCTGGGCCCTGATTTTCTCCTCTTGTTCTGCTCTGTCGATGGATCAACGGATGGCTGAGTTAGCCAAAGCACAAAGGTACGTGTTTCAACAGGTAGCTTGAGGGTAGCGCGTTTTGACAGGTAATCGGCGATATCATTCTCCGCTCAAGGAACGTATTCTACCTGTATACCGTCAAAACGCTCTTCCAGCTTTCTCACATCATCGACGTAGGCCTTCATCAACGGGCTCTGGTAATCCTTGTTGACTTGCTTGACGACAAGTTGAGAGTCACCTCTGACGACGAGTTTCTTGATTCCGAGGTCCGCCGCGATCCTAAGACCGGCAAGCAACCCTTCATACTCAGCCGTATTGTTTGTTGACACCTCCCTGCGGAAGTGCATCTGGATCACATACTTGAGGTGATCTCCGGAGTGCGCGACAAGCAGTACGCCAGCCCCGGCGCCCTGTAAGGAGAAAGCTCCATCAAAGTACATGATCCAGTCGCAACTTGCCTCCTTGCCGGGGAGAGCAGTCTCTTGGGTTTCTTCGTCAGGCGTCGCGGTCCATTCTGCAACGAATTCCGCCAGTACTCGGCTTGGAATCGTCGAGGTACTCTCAAACTTGAGGCCAAAGCTGGATAGTTCCAGTGCCCACTCTACGATCCTTCCCGTTGCGTCTGGATTGTGCAATATCCGTTGCAGAGGGAGGCGAGTGACGACAGTGATTTCGTCCACCTGGAAGTAGTGACGCAGCTTCCTCGAGGCCATCAGAAGGCCGAAGAGCAGTTTCTACACACCGGAGTACCTCGATCTAGTCCCCTGCAGGAGGGAACTAACAAAGTAGACCAGGTGCTGCATCATTTTCTTCTTCGGCGGCACTTCAATCGGCTGCGTCATCTCGGCATCGGTGGCACCGGGCTCCGTCGCTGCTATTACCTCATCATCAATTTCTCTCCGCGCCACTAGTGCGGCGCTGACCACCTGGTTCGTTGCCGCCATGTACAGCAGCAACGGTTCTTGTGGCCTAGGCGCAACTAGTACTGGCGCGGAGGAGAGGTACCTCTTCAGATCTTGTAATGCGGCTTCGGCTTCTGGCGTCCACTCCATCGGGCCCGCCTTTTTCAAAATCTTGAAAAAGGGAAGGGCGCGCTCGGCGGACTTGGAAATGAACCTGCTCATGGCGGCAACGCAACCAGCAAGCCGACGCACATCCTTGACTCGCTTGGGCGCTTCAATCTGCTCTATAGCTTTGATCTTGTCCGGATTGGCCTCTATCCCGCGCTGCGACACAAAGAACCCGAGAAGCTTGCCAGATGGGACGCCGAAGACGCACTTCTCAGGGTTCAGCTTGAGATTGATCTTGCGTAGGTTTGCAAATGTTTCTTGTAAATCTGATATGAGGGTTGGCCTGTTCTTGGTTTTGACCAGTATATCATCCATATAAGCTTCCATATTTCTATGGAGCTGGTGTTCAAAACCAATCTGGACCGCCCTTGCAAACATTGAACCAGCACTCTTCAACCCGAAAGGCATCCGTATAAAGCAATACGTACCACATGGGGTGATGAATGTCGTTTTCTCTTCATCTTCCCTTGTCATGAAGATCTGGTGGTAGCCGGAGTAGGCATCAAGGAATGACAACAGATCACACCCAGCTGTGGAGTCAACAATCTGGTCGATGCGCGGCAACGGGAAGGGGTCTTTGGGACAAGCCTTATTAATATCTGTGTAATCAATACACAGCCCCCACTTCCCATTTGCCTTGCGCACTACCACCGGATTGGCCAACCACGTTGGATGGTGCACTCCTCTTACCAAACCCGCTGCTTCCAATTTCCGGATCTCCTCTGTGATGAACTCTTGTCGTTCCAAAGCTTGCTTTCTGACCTTCTGCTTGACGGGCCACGCATGAGGATAGACAGCAAGGTGGTGCTCAATCACCTCCCTGGGAACGCCGGCGATGTCGGATGCTTGCCATGCAAACACATCGACATTCACCCGCAGGAAGGTGACGAGTGCGTCTTCCTATTTGTCGTCAAGGGTGGAGCTTATGGTAAAAGCTCCTCCCATGCCGTCCTCCTTGACAGAAACCTTATTGGTTCCCGGCGGTGTGGCCCTGGGCTTCTTGTTTCTGTCGGCGGAGCTCTCTGGCACGTCCTCGATGGGAGCGCTACACTCCAAAGAGGTGCGCTTGCCGGAGTGGGTGCCTGAGGTCTCACCAGTCTTCTTCTTTCGCTTTCCCGGGGCTCCGGTAGCAGGAGCAAGCTCCTTAGCAGTGGCGGTTGCTGCAACTACCTGTTGGTAGAGTTGGTCAGCGCAAATCAGCGCAACCTTCTTGTTTGATGGGACGGTGATGATCGTCACAGGCCCCGGCATCTTCAGGGTGTTGTAGGCGTAATGTGACGCCGCCATGAACTTGGCCAGCGCTGGGCGTCCAAGGATCCCGTTGTAAGGCAAGGGGATCTTGGCAACGTCAAACACAATCCTTTATGTCCTGTAGTTTAGATCACTTCCAAAAGTCACGGGCAACGTGACCTTTCCCTTTGGTTGACTTCTTTCCGGGTTGACCCCTTGAAACGTGCCCGTCTCTTTGAGGTCTTCATCAGGAAACTGCAATTTCTCGATCACGGCAGGCGAGATTAAGTTCAGACCGGCCCCGCCATCGACTAGCATCTTAGTCACCTTGAGGTTGTGTATTGTTGGTGAAACCAACAATGGCAAGCACCCGACCACTTCAGCGGCCTTTGGGCATCAAACAACGGTTCCGCCACTGTAATATCACGCGCCCACTGTTTAAGCCGGCGGTGAGAGGTATGCAGCGAGGCGCCGCCATCGACGCACATGGCCTCTGTAGCTTTCTGAAATTCTTGGTCACTAGACTCATCGTCCTCTTCGTGATCATCGTCTTCTGGCTTTTTGTCATGGCCCCGGGCGGGCCTCTCCTGCTGTTTATCTTTGCCGCGACGGCCCGCCTGGCCACCACGCTCCTTGCCAGACCCCTCATCACCGTCCTGGCCTTTCTCCTTGTCCCGCCTCTCCTATTCAGCCCTCTGCTTCTCAGCAAGGATCTCAACCTGTCGGCAGTTCTGGAGATCATGGCCTTTGGTGCGATGGATCTTGCCGTATTGCTTGTCGGAGTTTCCTGGCTTCTCTGTAGCCGCCAAGGCCCGGCAGGCGACACATTCGACAATCTCCTTGCCGGGGTCATCTGCCTTGGTTTTCTTGGCGGAGCCGGTGTCGTCAGATCCCTCGACGGCAAGCACAACTTTACCTTTGCACTTCCTGTTGCGGCGCCGGCCTACCGTCGCCGGGGCGGCAGTATCCTCATCTGATGAGTCGGTTTCCACGCCGGCATCTTCGCTGGGGTACTTCCTTCCCTCTTCACCTCGGGCACATCTGTTAGCAAGAACATAGAGTTCTGCCACATCTTTCACCTTGTTCATTGCCAGTTCTTCGGGCATCTTGCGGTTACGCACGTTCTGATGGAACGCGCTGATGATGGCGGCAGGGTGAACATCAGGGATATTGTACTATACCCGGCTGAACCTCTGTATATACTTGCGCAGACTCTCGCCTCCCTTCTGGGGAATGACATGCAGGTCGCTTGCTTGGCCATGGGCTTGGTGACCTCCAGTAAAGGCACCCACAAACTCATGGCACAAATCCGACCAGGAGGAAATGGAGTCTACCGGCAAGTGCATCAACCACGACATGGCGTTGGGTTTAAGAGCCAATGGAAAGTAGTTCGCAAGCACCTTATCGTCGCGGGCTCCGGCGGCTTGCATCGCGATGGTGTAGATGCTGAGGAACTCAGACGGGTGAGTCTTGCCGTTGTACTTTTCGCCAACGTCAGGTTTGAAGGTGCGGTGAGTGGGCCACTGGAACTGCCGCAGCTCACGTGTAAAAGCCGGACAACCTACCTCGTAAGGTAGGCCTCCAGGGCTCTCCGGGGCCGGGTGGTTCACAGTAGGCCCTGCTCGCCTGTTTGACTGGTGGTGCGCTCCACGCCGGCGCTCGATAGTGGTTCGAGCGTCTTCATGGGGTCGTTCCTGAAGAACTTGGCGCTGGTCACAGTGGGTCCGCAGGTCAGACGATGCTATGGAGATGGCTTCGCCCGCGACGTCGCGACGAGCCGGCGTCCGCGGTACCGGATGGGGAAGAGGTGAATGCACCATGGTCGCGGCGCCGCCGGCTTTTCTGCCACTGGTCCGCAGGACTCCGTCGGAGCGCCGACCTGGGGGCCCCACCAGACTTGGTTTGTCTTTGTTGGCCACCGCAACAAGGCTCCGGATAGTGGCTCTCCATTCGTCGAGTTTCCCCGTAGCCGGAGGAAAATTGAGGAGCAACTGCGCGTGCTAGGGCCTCTGCTGGCGTCGGTGGCAGCGAAACCTGCACGGATCGTGATGCGCTTCGACTTCTGACCATGTCAGAAGGAGCTCTATCACGACCCGGCGGTCGCATGCCGTTTTCACCAGCGCCTTGGCGAGTGGGCAGGTCTTCTACGTCCCGGGAGTGCCGCTCGGGGCTCTTCCTGCGGCGACGCCTGGGATCTTCGGCGTGACTATGCCATTCGTCGTGCGCTGCCTGGGAGGAGTGTGTTGTTTCAGCCGGCGTGGGAGTCATGGAGGCCCTTGCATCGCCTTCGGGTGGGGTGGCGATGACCCTGGAAGGCCCCGCTCCACCTGCGAAGGGCTTGGCTCCGCCTTTCGATTTGGCAACGTGTGGCCCGTTACCAGGCGCACAAACATCGCCGCCTCCCAAACTCCGGCTGCTGGGATGGTGTTGGTGTTCACGAGCAGCGCCCCGGGTCCTTTCTGCGACCGGTCCGCTACTCGCCCGCGTCGGGACGGGCTATCTGGCTTCCGACTGGCCAACCGCCACCGTCGTCTTCTTCTTGGGCGCCATGAAGATGAAGAAGCGCCGAACTAACTGCTATAGCCGATTCTCACAACTGCGCCCCCTACCTAGCGCGCTAGAGATGTCGGTGGGAACGACACCTATGGGATCACAAGAATCCCTACTACGATTGGCGGGGCGCGGGGTCGTGAGAAGAGCGGATCTAACAGGTAGCACATGGTTCCTTTATCCAGGTTTGGGTCGCAAGGATGCATAAAACCCTACTCCTGCTTTGGTGGATTGTATATCTGTATTCTTGAGCTAGCTATGGGGCATGAGGACCTCCAAAAAGCCGAATCCTTCTCCTGGTCGCCTCGGGCCTCCTTTTATAGAAAAAGGGGTTGCCACAGTGGCACACAGGAGGTGGAAAGGGTACAGTGATGTGAGGTTATCGCTCGCATTACATGACAAGGCGCATTTAATGCGTCTTGCTTAGGTGTCCTTGCTTTATCGGGGACGGGGGAGAACCTGTCTCGTCCGTCGCCGCTCCTTCTTGTGTTGACACGCGCCCTGGCCAGCGACGCCTGTGATGCCACGTAGGTAGGAAGGCAGCTGAGGTCGCGCAGTGGTGGGTCTTCACGAAGATCTGCATGCCGCCACGCAGGTGTCTGCCCAGCTGGTTGGGTCGGCAGCTGCATGCATGCGGTGGTGGAGGTTTAGTCGGCGTGGGTCTGATGGTGGCCCTGCGGGTGTCCTCGGCAAGGGTCTTGTTGGGGCCCCGGCAAGGGTCTTGCCGGGGCGCCTGCTGTCATCCCCGGCAAGGCGCTTGCCGGGGGCCTTGTGGTCTTCCTTAGCTGGTATCCCGCCAAGGGTTGTCGTCTCCTTAGTGCGTATCTGATCTTGAATGTCTTCACAAAGATCTGTATGCCGCCACGGGGATGTCTCCCGAATCCTTGCCCTTTGGGGGCAGTGGACTCAAGGGTGATTTGCTCCGTAGGCGCGGGACGAGTCGCCGCGGCAAGGGTCTTGCCGGGGCTGCTAGAACTGTCTCCCGGCAAGGATCTTGCCGGGGGAGTCCGCTTCGTCCCCTTTGCTCTTCGTGGTCTTGGCCTTGGCGTTGTTCTAGTTCTCTTGAGCTTTGGTCTTACCCTGGCTCATCTCCCTTGCCTTGCTTGGTGTGGTGGTGCCCGTGGCTCAGACTGCCCGTGCACAGTTATAGGGGTACAAAAAGTGTACCCCTCTTTTTGTACACCGACAATAACATAGCAAAACAAGGCATGGCATGAATCTACTCAAAGCATATAATAAAAGTCTCTTACTGACCATAAGCCAAAAAGGATCAGAAGATATGATGCCACCCATGTAAACTTAGCAAGTTTCGTTAACAGATTCAGACTTTGCATAAATCTGGACATGGCAAAAACAGAATTATGAAGGCCTCTTTGCGAGCTCGATTCACTCAACACAAGGCATTGCATGACAAGATAAGAATAGCATCAGAAAGAAGACATGTTGATGAAGCTAACCACGGCAAGAACAATCTCATAGCATGCATGGATCAACTACAACATCCTTGGCAAAATTGATTAACACGTAAACAATCTGCCAGGAACATTTTATAGCAAAAGTAGAGCAAGATTCAGTCATGCTAGGGCAATCCATAAATGCAAATAGGGATATGGATGGATATATCATAACCATATGTCCAAATCATCCTTACTGAACATACTCAAAAGAAGCATGGATCTCACCGTAGCAACAGGAATACATGGCATAAAAATAACAGCAGGGAAATGACTTGGTGAAATTCTAAGTCCCTGAAATCAGCAATATCACGAGAGCTACTTTCCATGCTTGTGCTAGTCACCACATTGATCACAAAAATACATGGCATACACCCCTGTAAATATGGCATGGTATATCGCAAAACACATGTAGAGCTCATGACCATATGCAGCACACAACAATTGTAGCAAAAATGACAAATGCTCATAATCTCCTAAGTAACAGGCACTAACATTTTATAGCACTCTCGCATCAACGATTTGTGCATCAAGATGGACTCAAACAAGTAGGTCACACTGTAACAAAATGAAGAGCACATCATGCTGAACATTTTGATATACGGCACACACAAAACGGAGCAGTATGTAGCAAGTTATGGCATGATGAACAGGGCTTCAGAATGCAAAAATAAAAGACTTGGTGGAATTTTGAAGTCAACCCTAGGGTTTGTTGGATCTGGATCTGGACGGCACGGAGCCCAAGGTTTGCCGGAGTGCTTCTCGCCGGAATCGAAGACGAGGCAGTGGCCGGAGTTGGAGGGGCTTGCTGACGGAGAGGAAGATGCGGCCAGAGTCGTCGCCGTACTCGTCGGAGGAGACGCGGCGAGGAGGCAGGGGTGCCGTCGTGGTCGCCGTAGTAGCAGGCGCGGATGGCTGGGCGGCGAACGGGCGACGCCGACAAGGGTCCGGGCGGCGGCGGTCGTGGGCTCAGGCGGCTCGGGTGCCTCGGGAGACGGCGGCGGCGGGATGGGCTCGCGCGGGCCCGATCGTGGCGCAATGGGAGAGGCTGGGAGCAGCGACGGGGTTATGTCCGGTCCGGGACGGACATGTCCGGCGGGCGAAAGGGGGAAGATCTAGGGTTTGCACCGCGAAATTTCGGGGGGAGGTGCAAATATATAGGTAGAGGGAGATAGGAGAGTCCAGATGAGGTGCGGTTTTCGGCCACGCGATCGTGATCGAACGACCGAGAGGATGGAGGGGGTTTGGATGGGTTACTGGGCCACTTTGGAGGGGTGTTGGGATGCAACACACACGAGGCCTTTACGGTTCCCAGGTTAACCATTGAAGTATCAAACGGACTCCAAATGGCACGAAACTTGACAGGCGGTCTACCGGTGGTGTACCAAGGCCGCTTGGCAAATCTTGGTCCATTCCGAGAATGTTTAACACCCGCTCATGAAAAGAGGCAAAAGGGGGCGCCGGAGGACATAGGAGTGCCGGATTGCAAAACGGACAACGGGGAAAATGCTCGGATGCATGAGACGAACACATATGCAAATGCGATGCACATGATGACATGATATGATATGCATGACATGAGCAAAATGCAAAACAAAGACAAGAACCCAACCACGAATCTCATAACTTAGAGCCGAAAATGGCAAGAGTTGGAGTACAAATATGGTAAGTTACATCCGGGGCATTATATCTTTGCTCTATAAATATCCCAATATTCCAGAAACCCTAGGGAAGTCGACGAAATATAATTCTAGCGGACGCAAGTTCCAGAAACCACAGATGCAATCTAGACACCATCACGGAGGGGTGCCTCTCCAATGATGCATCAGTAGTTCATTGTAGACCTATGGGTCCGTAGTTAGTAGCTAGATGTCTTCCCCTCTCTCTTTTGATTATCAATACAATGGTCTCCTGGAGATCTACTTGATCTAACCCTTTTTGTGGTGTGTTTGTTGGGATCCAATGAACTTTAATTCTATGATCAGATCTATGTTTTTATCCATGAAAGTTAGTTGAGTCTTTTGATCTCTTATACGCATGATTACTTATAGCCTCCTATTTATTCTTTGAATCTTTGGTTTAGTTAGGCCAACTAGATCGATTTTTCTTGCCATGGGAAGTGGTGCTTTATGATGGGTTCGATCTTATGGTGCTCGATCCTAGTGACAAGAAGGGGAAACGACACGTATCTATCGTTGCTATTAAGGATAACAAGATGGGGTCTATTCCTATATGAGTAGATCTTTTCTACATCATGTCATCGTTCTTATTGCATTACTCCGTTTCTCCATGAACTTAATACACTAGATGCATGCTGGATAGCGGTCGATGTGTGGAGTAATAGTAGTAGATGCAGGCAGGTGTCGGTCTACTAATCTTGGACGTGATGACAATATTATGATCATTGCCTGGATATCGACATGATTATTTGAAGTTCTATCAATTGCCCAACAGTAATTTGTTTACTCACTGTATGCTATTTTTCTTGATAGAAGCCACTAGTGAAATCTAAGGCCCCAGGTCTCTTCTTTATCATATTTGCCTTCGAGGTCTAGTTTTATTTGCTTTTATATTCAGATCTATTAATCCAAAAACTCAAAAATACCTTTCTGCAATTTATTGTTATTTATTTTATCTCGCTTTCCCACGAGATCTATTTATCCGATCTACCACAATTTTTACCTATCTTTTATCTGGAAGGGGTTGACAAACCCCTCTTTTACGTGGGGTTGCGAGTATTTGTTCATTGTGTGCATGTGCCGTTCACGTAGTGTGGCGTGGTTCTCCTACTGGTTCAATAACCTTGGTCTCATCACTGAGGGAAATACCTACCATAGTTGTGCTGCATCATCCCTTCCTCTATGGGGAGATACCGACGTAGTTCAAGCCCCATCAATGGTCCGAAAAGCAATATGCGGGCGTGAACTAACCTATGTTTGGATGGTTAGGAGGACAGTGCTATCCCAGGCCCACTAGAGTCAACTCCTAAACTTGATACTGGTGCTCGTATTTTCCTGGATTTATTCCAGGCCTTTTAGTGATGTGCGATCAGTGCGAGGAGATGTTCCTGTCGACTACGAAGGCTTTTGTGGTGACTTCGTCAACCTCAAGATGATGTGCCAGCTCAGTCTATCGTAGATGCTCATAGAGGTAGGGTGAGTGTGTGTGCGTATGTATGAGCATCTTCGTCTGTAGTATTTTAATATAAGTAATATTATGTGGGCTAGAAAGGAACAAATCTCTAGTAATCTAGAAGATTAGTTTCTTACTTTTTCGTGATAAGACACTATATGGCAGTACTTAGCAAATCCTACCTAATCAGTCTGCATTGGATTCAGTTTATGAAAAGTGGCTACCAAGTTGATTATGAGCCATATAATAGAATTAAAATATAGGTAATAATTAATTGTGGCATTCAATATATACTGTACGGGCATAACCTAGTAAATTTTGCATGCTAGCTCGCACGTCATAATTTAAATACTAATTGTGTTGGATTGCTAGTATAAATAAAATTTTTATGTATTGATATTCCTTATCAAAAATAAAATATTTAGATATACATTGATATTATCCCTCAATAGGTCTGATTTATTAGTAAATATGTTTCATCTTGTTACCCTAGTAACAGAATAGTAGTCTATTACATCAATCTAGTTCTTGATAGTTTGTTCACTATATTATTGTGAAGGACAATGTCAAAAGTTGTGGCAGTAGTGATGGTTCTTAGTTTGATGATGATCACTTCATTCCTGCACCAGGACCGAGCAGTAGCACCTACTCCAATAGGAGAAACCAGTCAAGGATGGGTGCGCTACTCGGTGACTCCGAAGAACTCTACTACAACATCACCAGCCGATGCTGGTACCTCGTGTGCAGGTCGCGATCCAAGACATTGTACTCCTCCGCCCGTATTATAAATAATTGTATTTTTTCTCATGCATGCTATGCTGAATAAAGAAACTTCTAGGATTTTCAATATTACATTTCTTATACTTCAAATTTTCTCTCGGTGTTTTTCTTACTTGTCTTATAAAAAACTAAAATGCAAGTTCTTCAGCTACTGCAAAAATGATATAGTCTCCGGCTCCGGGAAACGTACACATATTGGTCGTCACTGGTAACTTCAAATTCTATAGTGGTAAGTGCTTACTACTGGCGAGCCTTGATAATTTTTTGTTATTGGTAACTCTTCGGACACCTGTGGTGCGGGTCTTGGCATTTTCATCTATGGTATATACTTTAGCAATGATGAGTTGTTTTACTCACGCACAACTAAAATGTCATGTAGAAAGCCGCTTTTGTTATACTCACAAGTGATCGTCTTTGGTAAACGTATCGCATGAGAAATATGGGCCTTTGAGAATGGTGACAAAACACTCCCATTCCTATCGGAGGAGGTCGGTGGTGCTATCATGACCATGAGGGAGAGATCTGCAACCTGGGTCGGATGGCCTATCGATGGCTTTCTTCTAGAAGTTCTGGCCTCAGCTTCAGCCGGTGATCATGAAGATGTTACATGAATTCTACATTGGGACTCTTGACATGACGTACCCAAACTTTGGTGTAGTAACCCTGATCCTCAAACTAATTGGGTGACGGATATCCGTTAATTTAGAATTATCACGGTGATTAATGTGCTTGAGGGCATTTTTGCAAAGATGTGTCTGATGCGTCTGCCACCTATTGCGGAGCGTCTCGCACACCCCTTCCAGTCTGCATTCCTGAAGGGCCACCACATACATGATGGGATCCTAGCCCTTCATGAAATTGTCCAATAGGTTAGCAGGTAACATCATCAGGGCGTTTTCCTTAAGCTCGACTTTCAGAACACATATGATCGCCTGGATAAGTCCTTATGTTTGGTGAGAAGCTCGGAGAGTTTGATGACCGATGGTGCACTTGGATCATGCACCTGGTCTAATCGGGAGCATGGCCATTAACATTAATGGGGAGGTCAGGCCCTCCTTATGGTCCTCTAGGGGGTGAGGTGGGGGAATCCTATTTTTCCCCTCCGACTACTGCAGGAATGTCTAGTAGTGGCGGGGGGAAAGGCCAGTAGTGGCGGGCGAGACGCCCAGGGCCCTCTGCCACCGACTTCCTACCACTGCTATTATGGCATCAGTGGCAGGAGGGCGCCTGATCTCATTCTAGTAGTTGCAAGTATTATATGGTGTTTGTAGGATGTACTATTCGTCTTACATAGCAAACACTACCCGATGGGGTGGCCTTGGGATGACAAGGCACCATTCCCCCATCTACAAAGCAAAGTGCTGACACGTCTTTGTACTATCTATATTTTTTGTTGTTTCATGTCAATATTTTACTACTTCCACATACAATTGGCAAAAACTTATATGATTTTCTAGGACTAAGATATTGATCCGGTGCCCAATGTCAGTTCCTGTTTGTTGCATGTTTTTTGCTTCACAGGAAGTCCATATCAAAGAAAGTCCAAATGAGTTTAAATTTTATGGATATGTTTTTTAGAATATATATTATTGACGTGGCTTGAATCTGCGTTGGTATTTCGCCAAAGAGGAAGGGATGATGCAGCACAACTACGACAAGTATTTCCTTCAGTTATGAAAACAAGGTTATCAATCTAGTAGGAGAACCAATCAAAACTATGTAAACGGTACCTGCACATAAGGAACAAATACTTGCAACCCAACGCGTAAGAGGGGTTGTCAATCCCTCTATGGTAAAAAGATAGATTAAATTGTATGAGATTGGATAAATAGATCTAGCAAAAACAAAAAAATAAAATAAGTAAAGACAAGGTGCAGCAAGGTATTTTGGGTTTTTTGGAATAATAGATCTAAAAACAATATGATAAAAGATAGACCCAGGGGTCGTAGATTTCACAAGTGGCTTCTCTCAAGAAAATAGCATACGGTGGGTAAACAAATTACTGTTGGGCAATTGATAGAAGAACAAATAATAATGACGAGATCCAAGGCAATGATCCTGTATATAGGCATCACATGCAAGATTAGTAGACCGACTCCTGCCTACATCTACTACTATTACTCCACACATCAACCGCTATTAAGCATGCATCTAGTGTATTAAGTTCATGGAGAAACGAAGTAATGCAATAAGAATGATGACATGATGTAGACATGATTTATTCATGTAGGAATACACCCCATCTTTTTATCCTTAATAGCAATGATACATGTGAGCCTCGCTACCCCTTCTATCACTGGGTGAGGACACCGCAAGATCGAACCCATCACAAAGCACCTCTTCCCCATTGCAAGAAAAATCAATCTAGTTGGCCTAACTAAACCAATGATTCGGAGAAGAAATGCGAGGCTATAAAAATCATGCATATAAGAGATCAGAGAAAACTCAAATAATATTCATGGATAGATCTGATCATAAACTCGCACTTCATTGGATCCCAACAAGCACTCCACAAAAGGTCATTAGATCAAATAGATCTCCAAGAATATCGAGGAGAACATTGTATTGAGAATCAAAAAGAGAGAAGAAGCCATATAGCTATTGCCTACGGACTCGTAGGTCTATGGTGAACTGCCCGCGCATCATTAGAGGAGCACCAATGAGGTCGATGAACCCCTCCATGATCATGTTCCCCTCCGACAGAGTGCCGGAATAGGGCTCTAGATTGGATCTCGTGGTCATGGAACTTGCGGCAGCTTGAATTGTGTTTTGATGACTCCCCTAGGGTTTCTGGAATATCTGAGTATTTAAAGAGCTAAGAGGCAGTGGAGGAGACCTCCATGGGCCCCACAAACCATCAGGGCGCGCTAGGGGCCTCTGGCGTGCCCAGGTGGGTGGTGGGACCCATGTGCCTCCCCTCTGGTGCTTCCTTGGCTCCCAAGTTGTCTTATGGTTCAAAACAATCTCCAAAAAGTTTCGTGGCATTTGTACTTCGTTTGGTACTGATATTCTGCGACGTAAAATAACAAGCAAAAAACAGCGACTAGCACTAGGCACTATTAGGTTAGTCCCAACAAATGATATAAAGTTGCTATAAAATGAAGTTAAAATATCCAAGAATTATAATATATCAACATGGAACAATGAAAAATTATAGATACGTTGGAGACATATCAATTATATATGCGACAAAGAATCAACACAAGATAATGCTCGAGGGGCCCACAAGCTCACAAGACGTGCCCCTACCCAGGGGCACGCCAACGGCTTGTGGCCACCTCAAAGATTGGTTGGCAGTGTCCTTCTGCCACAAGGAAGCAAATATCTGGATGAAAATCCTCTCAAAATTTTAGTCGAATCAGAGTTACGGATCTCCCAGAATATAAGAAACGATGAAGGGCCAAAAATAGAAAACAGGAACACAAAATGGAGAGAGAGAGAGAGATCCAATCTCAGAAGGGGCTCCTGCCCTCCGGGAACCATGGCGGCCAAGGACCAGAGGGGAAAACCTCCTCCCGTATAGCGGGGAGGCCAAGGAAGAAGAAGTTTAAGGACGGGGCTCTCTCCACCTCTCTCCCGGTGGCGCTGGAGTGCCACCGCGGGAACAATCATGATGTAGCAGTGTAGCTGATGGTTCTTGAACTACATTGGTATTTTCCCAAAGAGGAAGGGATGATGCAACACAGCTACGGTAGGTATTTCACTTAGTTATGAAACCAAGGTATCGATCCAGTTGGAGAACCAAGCAACACTATGTAAACGGTACTTGCACACAAAGAACAAATACTTTCAACCTGACGCTTATGAGGGGTTGTCAATCTCTCTTACGGGTAACGGCGTAGAAAATAATCAAGTTGAAGGGATAAAATTATGATAGATTGGACAAATAGATCTTGATAAAATGCGAAATAAAAATAAATAACAAAAAAAAGTGCGGCGAGGTATTTTTGGGTTTTTGGAATAATACATCTGAAAATGAAAGCAAATAAAAATAGATCTCAAAGCAAATAATAGATCAGAAGGAAAATATGATAAAGAATAGACCCGGTGACCTTTGATTTCACCAGTGGCTCCTCTTAAGAAATAACACATGGTGGGTAAACAAATTACTGTTGGGCAATTGATATATCCTCAAATAATTATGACGATATCTAGACAATGATAAATATATAGGCATCACGTCCAAGATTAGTAGACCGACTCGTGCCTGCATCTACTACTATTACTCCACACATCGATCGCTATCCAGCATGCATCTAGTGTCTTAAGTTGATGGAGAAACGGAGTAATGCAATAAGAATGATGACATGATGTAGACAAGATCTATTCATATAGGAATAGTCCTCCCCATATTGTTATCCTTACTAGCAATAGTCAATATCTTGCTGCCCCTTCTGTCACTGGGAAAGAACATCGCACGATCGAACCCATTTGCACATTCACACCTCTCTACGACTCTATCACACGCACACCGTCTCCAGATTGCCCTTCTGCCACAACACACATATAGACACATACATGCGTTCTCTCTCCATTACATGCACAAAATCTATATAAAAATACTTCTAGGGGGCACCTAAAACGACCAAATCCAAATAAGCATGAACAGAAGCTAAATTCAAATATATGGAAATATTGTAGCGTGAAGAACTTTTCTAGCAAAAAAAGTAGATTAATATTTGGGGATTGTTTTCACACACACAAAAAGGTTCGGTGGATATCCTTCGAGCGCGACACCATGACGCACCGTTCAATCGACCGTGCGGCCGCGGTGCACGCACTTGGACGGGACTCCGTATCGATTTTGTGCTAACTAATGTGGTATAAGCGCTACCTTAGTCTAATGTTTACGTGTACTAGTACGATGTTATTTTAAGTTTCACCAGCCCTATATAATATTAAACTAAGCTCCCATACACGCACTCATCAATATGCCGCCGCAGCCGTTGCGCAGGCTGGCGCCCACCTACACCATCCGACCATTTCTCACCCATCACCGCTGTGTCCTCGCCATCCCTGCGCCATGAAGTCGCAGGCTCGCCCGCTCACGTCATCTGCAATCCCTCCTCGTGATGACGCTGCGCTGCCAAGCATGCGAGCAGGTGGAGCCGCATTTATGCCCGCAGTATACAAAGAGGAGGAGGACGAGCGCATGCTCTAGCACACCGACAGGGAGGGTCTAGCGGGTCATTATCATCTTCGCCCGCATGGAGGAGGCCTTCATGGTGGCCTTCGCGGTGAAAGCCGGTCGCGCCCGCACCGAGCCTGCAAACTGAGTGCGGACGTGGAATCTACCTTCGAGACCTTGAATGCCATGTGGATCCTATAATCTAAAGGAACAATTTGGGTCGCTCGACTCTTGTGAGGCGCTGGATGCAACATGCATGGCCAAAAGGGCTTCTTCAACCTCCAAAAATGATGCATTGTTCATCTTCTCTCTCAACCATCGAGCCGCCAGCCCGCCACAGGCCTAGCCGCCTGCCACCGCCGCCCCTCCCTCCCTTGGACCGCCTCCCACTGCCATGCTCCCCCACCCCGCCATCCGTTTAACCTCGGGCATGATCTATTTTCTCCAGCGAACTATATCCCACACCCAACACTCATGAGATAGATCATCGGCACCCTGCCACCCTAATATAGATATTGGGGTAGCTTCTCTGTCATCTTCTTCCTTTGCTCCGGTGAACTTCTTCTTTCACAAATCGACTCACCCAAATAATACTACTATTACATATTAAGTACGGTAGGAATGCAAAAAATGAGTAGTAGTACCAACTACAAGATGAACAATTAGACATACTAGTATGTACTAAAGAGTTCAAATAGTACTGCTGGGGGCTCAGTGTTGGGGAACGCGGTTTTTCAAAAAAATCCTACAATCACGCAAGATCTATCTAAGAGATGCATAGCAATGAGAGGGGAGAGTGTGTCCCTCGTAGACCGAAAGCGGAAGCGTTTAGTAACGCGGTTGAGGTAGTCGAACGTCTTTGTGATCCAACCGATCCTAGCATCGAATGTATGGCACCTCCGCGTTCAGCACACGTTCAGCTCGATGATGTCCCTTGATCTCTTGATCCAGTTGAGGGCAAGGGAGAGTTCCATCATCACAACGGCGTGGCGGCGGTGATGATGAAGTTACCGGCGCATGGCTTCACCTAAGCACTACGACTGTATGACCGAGGTGTGTAACTGTGGAGGGGGGACCACACACGGCTAAGATAAGACTTGATGTGTCTTTGGGGTGCCCCCCTGCCACATATATAAAGGGGGAGGAGAGGTGGCCAGCCCAAGGGGAGCGCGCGCCATGGAAGTCCAACTAGGATTCCCATTCCTAGTTGGAGTCCCCTTCCTTTCCAAGAGAGGGAGAGAGATGGAAGGAGGAGAGGGGAGAAGGAAAGAGGGGGCGCCGGCCCCCTCCCTAGTCCAATTTCGATGAGCCATGAGGGGCACGCGGCAACCCCTTGCGGCCCTTCTCTCCTTTCCACTAAATCCCATTAAGGCCCACTACTTCCCCGGGGGGTTCCGGTAACCTCCCGGTACTCCGAAAAATACCCGAAACACTTTGGAACTATTCTGGTGTCCGAATATAACCTTCGAATATATTGATCTTTACCTATCGACCATTTCGAGACTCCTCGTCATGTCGATGATCTCATCTGGGACTCCGAACAAGCTTCAGTCATCAAATCACATAACTCATAATACAAATCATCATCGAACGTTAAGCGTGCGGACCCTACGGGTCCGAGAACTATGTAGACCTGACCGAGACACCTGTCCGGTCAATAACCAATAGCGGAACATGGATAGTCATATTGGCTCCAACATATTCTACGAAGATATTTATCAGTCAAACCGCATAACAACATACGTTGTTCCCTTTGTTATTGGTATGTTACTTGCCCAAGATTCGATCGTCGGTATCTTTACTCGTTCCATAATGCATCATCCCGCAACTAACTCATGAGTCACATTGCTTGCAAGGCTTATTATGATGTGCATTACCGAGAGGGCCCAGAGATACCTCTCCGATACTTGGAGTGACAAATCATAATCTCGATCTATGCCAACCCAATAAACACCTTCGAAGACACCTATAGAGCATCTTTATAATCACCCAGTTACGTTGTGACGTTTGATAGCACACAAGGTATTCCTTCGGTATTCGGGAGTTGCATAATCTCATAGTCAAAGGAATATGTATAAGTCATGAAGAAAGCAATATCAATAAAACTTAACGATCATTATGCTAAGCTAACGGATGGGTCTTGTCCATCACATCATTTTCTAATGATGTGATCCCGTTCATCAAATGACAACACATGTCTATGGTTAGGAAACTTAACCATCTTTGATTAACGAGCTAGTCATGTAGAGGCATACTAGGGACACTTTGTTTGTCTATGTATTCACACATGTATCAAGTTTATGGTTAATACAATTCTAGCATGAATAATAAATGTTTATCATGATATAAGGAAATATAAATAACAACTTTAGTATTGCCTCTAGGGCATATTTCCTCAGCCTCCCACTCTCACTAGAGTCAATAATGTAGTTCACATCACTATGTGATTTAACACCAATAGTTCACATCACCATGTGATTTAACACCCATAGTTCACATCGTTATGTGACCAACACCCAAAGGGTTTACTAGAGTCAATAATCTTGTTCACATCGCCATGTGATTAACACCTGAAGAGTACTAAGGTGTGATCATGTTTTGCTTGTGAGAAGTTTAGTCAACGGGTCTGCCACATTCAGATCCGTATGTATTTTGCAAATTTCTATGTATACAATGCTCTGCATGGATATACTCTAGCTAATTGCTCCCACTTTCAATATGTATCCAGATTGAGACTCAGAGTCATCCGGATCGGTGTAAAAGCTTGCATCGACGTAACTCTTTACGATGAACTCTTTATCACCACCATAACTGAGAAATATCTCCTTAGTCTTCTAAGGATAATTTTGACCGTTGTCCAGTGATCCACTCCTGGATAAATATTGTACCCCCTTGCCAACTCATGGCAAGGTACACAATAGGTTTGGTACACAGCATAGCATACTTTATAGAACCTATGGCTGAGGCATGGGAAATGACTTTCATTCTCTTTCTATTTTCTGCGGTGGTCATCTTTTGAGTCTTACTCAACTTTACACCTTGTAATACAGGAAAGAACTCCTTCTTTAACGGTTCCATTTTGAACTACTTCAAAATCTTGTCAAGGTATGTACTCATTGAAAAATCTTATCAAGAGTCTTGATCTATCTCTATAGATCTTGATGCCCAATATGTAAGCAGCTTCACCGAGGTCTTTGTTTGAAAAACTCCTTTCAACCACTCCTTTATGCTTTCCAGAAAATTCTACATCATTTCCGATCAGCAATATGTCATTCAAATATACTTATCATAAAGGTTGTAGTGCTCCCACTCACTTTCTTGTAAATACAGGCTTCAGTGCAAGTCTGTATAAAACTATATGCTTTGATCAACTCGTCAAAGCATATATTCCAACTCCGAGATGCTTGCTCCAGTCCATAGATGGATCGCTAGAGCTTGCACATTTTGTTAGCACCTTTAGGATTGATAAAACCTTCTGGTTGTATCATATACAACTCTTCTTTAATAAATCCATTAAGGAATGCAGTTTTGACATCCATTTGTCAGATTTCATAAAATGTGGCAATTGCTAACATGATTCAGACAGACTTTACGCATCGATACGAGTGAGGAAATCTCATCGTAGTCAACACCTTGAACTTGTCAAAAACCTTTTTGACAATTCAAGCTTTGTAGATAGTAACACTACTATGAGCTTCCGTCTTCCTCTTGAAGATCCAATTATTCTCAATGGCTTGCTGATCGCCGGGCAAGTCCACCAAAGTCCACACTTGGTTCTCATACATGGATTCTATCTCAGATTTCATGGCCTCAAGCCATCTGTCCGAATCTGGGCTCATCATTGCTTCCTCATAGTTCGTAGGTTCATCATGGTCTAGTAACATGACTTCCAGAATAGGATTACCATACCACTCTGGTGTGGATCGTACTCTGGTTGACCTATGAGGTTCATAGTAAGTTGATCTGAAGTTTCATGATCATCATCATTAACTTCCTCACTAATTGGTGTAGGCATCACTGGAACTGATTTCTGTGATGAACTACTTTCCAATTCGGGAGAAGGTACAATCACCTCATCAAGTTCTACTTTCCTCTCACTCACTTCTTTCGAGAGAAACTCCTTCTCTAGAAAGGATCCATTCTTAGCAACAAATATCTTGCCTTTGGATCTGTGATAGAAGGTGTACCCAATAGTTTCCTTTGGGTATCCTATGAAGACGCATTTCTCCGATTTGGGTTCGAGCTTATCAGGTTGAAGCTTTTTCACATAAGCATCGCAGCCCCAAACTTTAAGAAATGACAGCTTAGGGTTCTTGCCAAACCACAGTTCATATGGTCTTGTCTCGACGGATTTAGATGGGGCCCTATTTAACGTGAATGCAGTTGTCAATAATGCATAACCCCAAAACAATAGTGGTAAATCGGTAAGAGACATCATAGATCGCACCATATCTAATAAAGTACGGTTACGACGTTCGGACACACCATTACGATGTGGTGTTCAGGTGGCGTGAGTTGTGAAACTATTCCACTTTGTTTTAAATGAAGGCCAAAATTGTAACTCAAATATTCGCCTCTGCGATCAGATCGTAGAAACTTCATTTTCTTGTTACGATGATTCTCAAGTTCACTCTGAAATTCTTTGAACTTTTCGAATGTTTCAGACTTGTGTTTAATTAAGTAGATATACCTATATCTGCTCAAATCATATGTGAAGTTCAGTAAATAACGATACCCGCCATGAGCCTCAACACTCATCAGACCACATACATAAGTATGTATTATTTCCAATAAGTTCGTTGCTCGCTCCATTGTTCCGGAGAACGGAGTCTTAGTCATCTTGCCCATGAGGCATGGTTAGCAAGCATCAAGCGGTTCATAATCAAGTGATTCCAAAAGCCCATTAGCATGGAGTTTCTTCATGCGCTTTACACCAATATGACATAAACGGCAGCGCCACAAATAAGTTGCACTATGTCGGCGTCCTAGGAACAAGGGTCCCCAGACTTTCCTGCCTGCGGCCCACGGCATGGCTCCACCAGCGGCCCTGTACTGCCCATCTTCATCAGCGAACACTCAAGACCCTCACGAGAGGCCAAGCCTCGCGAGGGGGATGACGCAAGACCTCCTCGGGGGCGGCCTCACCAGACTGGCTCGCAAGGGGCGGAGAGATAAAGGCGAGGGGCACCTCGCGAGGTCCCTATGACGCAAGCCATGACGACCAAGGCCAGGCGGGCGCCAGCGCGCGCGGCGTACTCGTTTCCTCTTTGGTGCTAAAGAGGCAAGCACATGCGAGGAGTCCTGAGGCATCAGGCAAAGGTTTCCATATCGGTGCAACAAGACCAAGACCAGCAGGACGGCAGGAGGGAGGTCACCGTGGAGCCCAGGACGGCGTCACCACCAGAACCTTTGGCAGGCGAAGACCACCTTTAGTCAGGATAACTTGTACTAGTTGTCTCCCTTCAAATTTGGCCGTTGTTGGATCCCTTCCCGCCTACATTTGGGAAGAGGACCAGGGCCTCTATAAATAGGACTAGCCACCACAGTAGGAGGCAACTGATCTGGGACCATTCAGATCATCCTCAACCACACAAGCTCACTGAGCTCAAGGACACCTCTCCTCAGGAGGCTGTTCTTCCCTTGTACTCATTGATCCTCAGCCCAAGAGTCAATCCACCACACCCCACTAGAGTAGGGTATTACACTACATCGGTGGCCCGAACCAGTATAAACCTTGTGTTCCTTTTTCTGCAAGTTTGACGTGCTGAGCTTTCAGATTGTGGTGAGAGCATGAGCTAGCGGGAGGAGAGATCTTTGTGCGCACCCTAGAGTTCGAAACTCAAGGGTTTTGTCGGAACCTGAAATCAGAAATTTGGCGCGCCAGGTAGGGGTGCACTGAAGCTTTCCTTCCGTCGATCCACACTCCACCACCTCCGCGCATTGTCCCCATGGTCAACATTGCTCCCCCCGCTGGGATGACGGACGCCCACGATAGCACCAGGGGGCTCAGGGTCTTTGCCCCCGCCTTGCGACAGGTACAATGGCCGCCCAAGTTCAAGCCGGAGATGCCGTCGCGCCATGACGGCGCGACGGACCCGTCGGCCTTCCTGCTGGCACATGAAGAGGTCGTCCTAAAGGCTGGGGGCGACGACCAAGTCTTGGCCGACTGGCTTCCCATGGCCTTCGCAGGTGCGCCACACGCCTGGCTGCTTGCCCTCCCAGGATCCTTAGTGGCATCTCGGGAGGAGCTGCGCGGCCTCTTCATCGCGCGCTTCGCCGCACTGGCGCCCCTCGCCGTCGCGGCCCTCCTTGGCGGCTCGCAAGCAACACCCTTGGACTATCACACCAAGTAGTTCGTTCGCCGGATCGACACCGCTTCCGTGCAGCAAGGGGCTCCCCCGGGTTGGGCGGCTCCCAAGGCCGACCTCACCTTCGACTCAGGAGATCACCCCATCACCACCGTCGGCTCAGGTGTGCTCCCAATGCTTTGCGCGCCCACCATTTGCAACGTAGCTGTCACCAAGACCCTCATCGACGGCGGCGCCATCCTCAACGTGCACTTTGTGGAGGCTTTTAGCCTTCTTCACATACCACTCGAACGACTCCGCTCCAGCAAGCCCTTCTCTGGGGTCGGCGGTGGCTCCTCCAGCCCCCTGGGGCAGATCCGCCTCCCTATGACCTTCGGCACACGCGACAACTACTGCACTGGGCTGATTGACTTCGACATCGCCCGTGTTGGCCTCCCATACAACTCCATCCTCGGGTACCCGGCTCTGGCTCAGTTCATGGCGGCGACCCATCTGGCCTACAACCTCATGAAGATGCCCAGGAGCAAGGACGTCCTCACCATAGTTGGGGACACCAAGGAGGCTCTGGTGGCACTCAAACTCGCCCACAAAACCGCCACAGTAGCGCGGCCCGCTGATGAGGTGACCCTTGGAGCTAAGGAGGCCGCGCCAGCAAAGAAGAAGCAGTTGTTCACTCAAGATCGGGCCGAAACTAAGCAGGTGTCGGTCGAGGAAGATGGATCCTCAGGAGCCACCTTCACCATAGGCGCCAACCTCGACTCGGATCAGGAGGAGGCATTGGTGAGGTTCCTATGCACAAATAAGGATGTATTCGCCTGGGAACCCAAGAAACAAGTAGGGGTCCCAAGGGGGTGATCGAGCATCACTTGAGGTTGTGCCCCAATGTACGCCCTGTGAAGCAGAAGGCGCGGCGACGGTCCACAGAGAAGCAGTCCTTCATCGTCCGGGAAACCCGCAAGCTGGAGGCGACAGGTGTCATTCGCGAGGTTTGGTACCCTGATTGGCGGCGAACCCCGTCGTCGTACCGAAGAAAGGCGGGAAGGAGCGCATGTGTGTCGACTTCACCAACCTTAACAAGGCCTGTCCCCAAGACCCATTCCAGCTCCTGTGCATCGACCAGATTGTCGACTCCACTGCCGAGTGCGACCTACTGTGCTTCCTAGACGCGTTTTCAGGCTATCACCAGATCAAGATGGCAGTGGAGGATGTGGAGAAGACGGCCTTCCTGACCCCGTGTGGGGTGTACTGCTACACTTGCATGCCGTTCGGGCTGCGCAACGCAGGCGCGACCTTTCAGCAGTTGATGCACATCTCCCTAGGCGAGCAGCTCGAGAGGAGCGCGGAAGCCTACATCAACGACATTGTGGTAAAGTCTCGGGAGGCAAGGACTTTGATTCAAGACCTGGAGGAGACCTTCGCAAGCCTGCGCTAGGTGGACCTGTGGCTCAACCCATAGAAGTCCATGTTCAGTGTCCCCTCCGGCAAGCTACTAGGCTTCCTCGTGTCCCACAGGGGGATCGAGGCTAACCCGGAGAAGGTCAAGGCGATAGAAGACATGAGCCCGCCACAAACTCTCAAGGAGATGCAGAAGCTTACGGGCTGCGTGACCTCGCTGGGGCGCTTCATCTCCAAGCTGGGAGAGCGTGCCCTGTCGTTCTTCAAGATGATGAAGAAGAAGGGCCCATTCGAGTGGAGCCCGGAGGCTGACCAAGTGTTTCAAGACCTCGAGAGATACTTGACCAGCCCTCCGGTGATGGTGGCGCCCCGCCCTCTCGAGCCCCTGGTGCTTTACCTTGCCGCCACTCCCTACTCCGCTAGCGTAGCTCTAGTGAAGGTTCGGGAAGAGCGCCAGGCCAAGGGTCTGCCACGCCATGCCGCACCCCCAGCTAGGGCGACACAGGACCCAGAGGGCACCGCAAGTGCTGCAACAACGCCAACGAGCGACCATGCCCAGCAAGGTGGCGCTCGCGGGCCAACAGAGGCCCCAGTGGGCGACCAGGCTCTTGGGGTCTTTGAGGGAGTCCTGGACTAAGGGGTCCTCGGGCATCCGTCCTGTTATCCATGGGCCGGACTAATGGGTTGTGAAGACATGAAGGCCGAAGACTGTACCGTGTCTGGATTGGACTCTACTTGGCGTGGATGGCAAGCTTGGCGACCAAAGATTCCTTCTATTGTAACCAACTCCATGTAAACCCTAGATCCTCTCGGTGTCTATATAAACCGAAGGGGGTAGTCCGGAAAGGAGACCACGTATACTCATTACCATACCCATATAGGCTAGACTTCTAGGGTTTAGCCATTATGATCTCGTGGTAGATCAACTCTTGTAATACTCATATTCATCAAGACCAATCAAGCAGGAAGTAGGGTATTATCTCCATAGAGAGGGCCCGAACCTGGGTAAACATTGCATCCCCCGTCTCCTGTTACCATCGATCCTAGATGCACAGTTCGGGACCCCTACCCGAGATCCGCCGGTTCTGACACCGACATTGGTGCTTTCATTGAGAGTTCCATTATGCTGTCGATGAAAGGCTCGATGGCTTGCCTTGTCATTAAATACAATATTACTGCAGGAGTAGTTTTGGCCTCGGGCCAAACCCTTCGGCTGGGTGACTTTACTATGATCGCCCGTTCGGCCGCGGAGCCGACGATGACCTCTCGGGCCATCGAAATCCTCCTTCGCATCAACTCCGAGCACTCCAAGAAGATGGATCCGGTTGAGTTTTCGTCCTTAAACGAGCACCTAGATCGCATCGCCGATTTGGGAATCGTCACAGATTACGATCAGATTGGGCCTAAAACCGATCAGGGAGAAACCAAAACTCCACCGGTCACCCACCAGATCGCGGCAGTCCTGGAGAAGGATAGAGAGTCTTCTTCTATATTGAAGACGGACTATGTTCGGGTCGTCATTCATGAAGAGTCGGATACTTAGACGCAACCAGCCCTCGGAACATAGCATCTCCAAACAATCAGAAGATATTCCGGGACCCGGACTGTCTAGTCTAGAAGTTTGTCGGACTCTGGACAACCGGTTAGGTCGGGGTTCGGATTTAATTCCACCCACCCAACCGGACATAGAGGCTCTCATGAGCATAAAATAGCAATCTCAGGAGAAGGTCCACCACTTTTGCGCCAGATTCCTCCTTGTCAAGCACAAGGTAAAGGATTGCCGTGTCAAGGACGCAATATCAGTGTTCTGCAAAAACTATGCGGATGAAGGAATCCTCAACGCCATCAATTGACGCTGCATACTAAAATTTGCCGACTTAGCAACCATCGTACAAAAATATTGTGCGATGGGAAGTGCCTGGGAAACTCGGGCAGCTCGCTGGGAACCACCAGCCCCGACCCAACTTCCCCTACAGGCGAAAAGGGCATACCCTCGGGGCACGCCCAGTCCAACAGTCAAAAAACACAAAGCCACTCTACGGCATGACACCGTTCTGGAAGGGTGGCTCGATGGCCCATGCAAAATACATACAATAACAGATACAGTGGCAACCCACAGCCTTAGAGCATGTTGGATACTACAACAGCTAGCCAAGAGCGGCAAGGACATCCTTATCAAGGACGCCCCAGAAGGCGACGACCCAAGAGTATTGACAATCTTCGAGACATTCGCTTCAAATAACAAGCGCAAAAGGGCACTTCGTGAGCTCAACGAAGTCTGATAAATCACTGTAATAAACCCATGGAATGACACGGCTATAACATTCAACCCTGGTGACGAACCAAAGTACAGAACCGCACGAGCACCAGCCGCGTTAGTCCTCATCCCCATCATGGATGGGTTTCGACTCACCAAGGTCCTCATGGACGGCGGCAGCGGACTAAATCTCATTTATGAGGACACACTCCATAAAATGGAAATAGACAGGAGCCGCATCAAACAAAGTAACACAACCTTCTAGGGAATTATTCCTAGTTGGTAGGCATGATGCACGGGCAAAATCACACTTCACGTGGTACTCGGATCGCCGAAGAACTATCCGTCCGAATAAATAACCTTCCAAGTGGTCCCTTTCAGTAGCGGATATCATGCCCTGTTAGGGCGGGATGCTTTTACACGCTTCCAAGCTATACCTCACTACGGATATATGAAGCTCAAAATGCCCGGACCAAATGGTATAATCACTCTCATCAGTGATCCAGACATAGCACTATGCGCTGAAAACAAAACCGCATCCCTGGCCCTGGAGGCACTATCCAAAGCCCTCGCGGCCGAAGAATTAACCGCACTACGCTCCATAGTGGACAAGGACGATGTGATCCTTGACAAACGCCTAAAATCCACCTCATTCAAACCGGCAGAAGAAATAGTCAAATTCCAGGTCCACCCAACGGACCCCAAGAAGACAGCATCCATCGGAGCTCAACTGAACCCAACAGTTGACACCACACTACGAGAATTCCTGCGTGAAAACTGGAACATATTTGCCTGGCACCCTTCGGACATGCCAGGGATCCCACGCAAGCTAGCCGAACATAGCCTCAATATATTAAAGGGTTTTAAACCGGTTAAGCAAACACAACGGCGCTTTTCCGAACCCAAGCGACAAGCCATGGGGGAGGAGCTAGCCAAACTCATCGAGGCCGGATTCATTAGAGAAATCAAACATCCGGTACCAAAGAAGGACAAATCCTGGCGCCTGTGCATCGATTTCAAAGACCTCAACAAAGCCTGCCCTAAGGATCCCTTCCCCCTCCCCCGCATTGATTAAATCATTGACGCCACCGCAGGACACGACTCACTGTGTTTCCTCGATGCATACTCCGGATACCATCAAATCAAAATGAAGGAATCTGATCAAGCTGAAACAACATTTATTTCCCCATACGGGCCATTCTGCTTCAATACCATGCCCTTTGGGCTCAAGAACGCCGGTGCCACATATCAATGCATGATTCAAACATGCCTGGAGAAACAGATTGGCAAAACAGTAGAAGCTTACGTTGATGACGTCGTCATCAAAACTAGGCACGTGGAAACACTAATAGACGACTTACGTCTTACATTCGACAACCTCAGGGCATATGACATTAAGCTCAACCCGGAAAAGTGTGTCTTCGGCGTCCCCGCTGTAAAACTGTTGGGCTTTATCGTTTCCAATAGAGGAATCGAAGCAAACCCAGCCAAAATCTGAGCTTTGTCACAATTGGCTAAGCCAACAGACCTTAAGCAAGTTCAAAAACTTGTAGGTTGTGTGGCAGCTCTAAGCTGCTTTATCTCCAGATTAGGAGAAAAGGCACTGCCTCTCTATCGCCTTCTATGGAGAACCGACCACTTTGAGTGGACGGACGCGGCAACAGCTGGACTGGAAGAAATAAAAACCCTTCTTGCGAGCAATCCAATCCTGGCCGCACCAAAATCCGGTGAACCGATGTTATTATACATATCGACAACACATCAGGTGGTGAGCTCCATACTCGTTGTCGAACGAGAATAGGACAGACATAAATTCCCTCTTCAGAAGCCAGTATACTACGTATCTACTATCCTTACACCATGCAAATCCCGGTACCTCATTATCAAAAAATAGCATACGCGGTCTTCATGGCATCCCGGAAGCTCCGTCACTACTTCCAGGAGTGTTCGACCACGGTGGCCTCCGAAGTACCACTCAATGACATTATAAACAACCGCGATGCTACGGGCCGAATTGCCAAATGGGCCATCAAGCTCCTGCCATTTGACATTACATATAAACCACGTCGGGCTATCAAATCCCAAGTATTGGCCGACTTCATCGCCGAATGGACAGAGGCCAAACTCCCTAAAGAGTACGGCACATACTCCAATTGGGTCATGTACTTTGACGGCTCCAAAATGTTGGCAGGGTTAGGAGCGGGTGTTGTTTTAACGTCCCCTACTGGAGACGTCATCCAGTATGTTCTCCAAATACTATACACAGACTCCAATAACACAGCCGAATACGAGGCCTTATTGCACGGTCTCCGGATGGATGTCTCCATGGGCATACAATGCCTAGAAGTGCGCGTGGACTCAAACCTTGCAATATCTCAAATAAATGGAGATTTCGACACTAAAGATCCAAAGATGGCAGTGTATCGTAACACAGTCATAAAAATGTCGGCCCGGTTCGAGGGGCTCGAGTTCCATCATGTGGCTCGAGAAAGTAATCAAGCGACGGATCTTCTTGCTCGTATTGGCACTAAGCGTGACCCCGTCCCACCTAATATCTTCCTGGAAAGGCTCTTTTAGCCATCCGTGGTGTGGCAGGATGAAAACGGCAACACTAGTCTGGATCCAAACATAACCCCAGATCCCGGAAACATCGACATAACACCGTCGGCGCATCTCATCATGGCAGTCATTGCCCCATGGACCAAACCCTTCCTGGCCTACCTTAATAGGAAGGAACTTCCTAAGGACCAGAATGAGGCCCGCTGCATTGTCCGACGCTCGAAGGCCTACAAGGTTCATGATGTTGAGCTCTACATGAAAAGCGCCACCGGAGTCCTTCAATGATGTATATCCGAGGAAGAGGGGCGGCAAATCTTGGCTGAAATTCATGCCGGAGTCGACGGTCACCACGCCGCAACTCGGTCCCTTGTTAGCAAGGCCTTCCGTACAGGGTTTTATTGGCCGACGGCCCGAGCGGATGCACAGGACCTTGTCCAACGTTGCGTCGGATGCCAACTCTTTGCCAATCAAAGCCATATGCCCCCCACTGCCCTACAAACAATCCCCATCACTTGGCCTTTCATGGTCTGGGGACTCGACATGGTTGGACCCCTTAAAGGGAGAAGCCATAAGAAAAAATATATGCTGGTTATGCTGGACAAATTCACTAAGTGGATAGAGGCTAAACCGGTCAAAACGGCTGATTCCGGCCCGGTGATAGACTTCATATCCGATGTTGTGCACCGTTATGGTGTCCCACACAACATCATCACTGACAACGGCTCCAACTTCACAGCCGACGAGGTAAAAACCTAGTGTACTAATCTGGGTATTAAACTCGATTACGCCTCCGTCTACCACCCACAAACCAACGGTCAAGTCGAATGCGCCAACGGTCTTATTATGGGCGGCATCAAGCCCAGACTAGTGCGGTCTTTGAAAGAATCAGACAAGCACTGGGTTGAGGATCTCGACTCCGTACTCTGGGGGCTGCGGACCACACCCAACCGTACTACCGGGTACACACCTTTCTTCATGGTGTATGGTGCAGAGGCCGTATTGCCCTATGATATTATTCACGACTCACCTAGAGTGCGCATGTATCAAGAGAGAGAAGCCGAGATCGATAGGCAGGACAGCCTAGATGCCCTGGAGGAGGAACACGATGTCGCAAAAGCCCGTTCAGCAGTTTACCAACAACAGGCTCGAAGATATCAAAGCAGAGAAGTATGGGCCAAGACTTACAATGTTGGCAAACTCATTCTACGCCTCCCGGAGAAGAAAAAGGACAAAATCAAGCCCAAATGGGAGGGTCCCTTCATAATTGATGAAGTTCTCACTGGAGGAGCGTACCGTCTTCGCAATGCATCAGACAATCGCCTCGAGCCGAACCCCTGGAACGCGGCCAGACTCCGGAGATTCTACGCCTAGAGCTAAACCCGTTGTTCGTCTCCTCCTCCCCTGTAGTTTCCATTATTTTTTCTCTCTTTTCCGATTACTTTCTTTTTTCTCGCTTTAAAGCTTTAAGTGCGGCTAGACCGCACACCATTGGCACATACATCTTTAAACATGTACACCACTTGTACCTGGGGGCTTCTTGGACAGAAGTTCTTGTCATTCCATGAGCATCAAGCTCCTCACATATGAGTTTTTCCATATGTACCTTTTCCTTGCCATTATATGCATTGATATGACTTAAGTTTTGGCCAAGCTAGGTTGCCTGGCTCCTGTGCTTATGCCCTACGTTCCCATTAGTTCGGCTAGGGAATAAAGGGAGCACCTCTGCAATTGTTACCACCGGGTTATCCAGATGTGTACCTCAGACTGGGTGAAGCCGGAAGCTAGCGTTCTTAAGGGAATATTCGGTCGGTGAACTAAAGATGTTATTCAAACTCACTACATTGTGCACCCCAGAAGTTATACAAACCATGCTGCTCACATCACAATTCAGACATGCGCATTAAATGCATGCACACCTAGGGAAAGGAACCCTTTACGGAACTATTCTCTCTGGAAGATGTTTCTTATGATATCAATGTAATATAACATAGCTAGCCAGATACAACTTGTCTGTTCAAGAAAATATGACACCTACGCCTAGTTTTCCAGGCATACCCCGGCCTATTCGGCTGCGACTGTATTCGGAAACACTCCTCACCCTCGGGACCGGAGATTGAGGCCAAAAGGTATGCCATGACAAATGATATACAATTCGGCTAGATGAGGAAAGTATATAGTCACTTGGACTCGAAAACCTCCTCCTCTACACCTTCCAACAGGCAGTCTAACTTACAATCCTGTTGGGAATATTTGGTTGCCACCTCTACTTGGTCATATACTAAACTAACGGGAATTTATTCCCCATCGTCCCTAGCGGTCCGACACGAGCCATGTGATTAGGATCCAGCTTGGTATACCGCATCTTCACCATGGCCCAGGCCTCTCGCGCACCCTCTCGGCATGCCGATATCTTCTACAGCCGGATACGCTGTTGTGCTCCCTTGAATAGCTCTACCAGCTTCTCCATGCTTCCTAGAGGGGGGTCGGACGGCCATAAAGCCATGGCTACACTCCGCATCGTCTGCCGAGCTTGCTCGTGCAACTGCGACAGCACTTGCAGAAGATCACTCGATGATCCAGACACCTCCTCTTCGGGGCGGTTTGTCAAAACACCTGAAATTATAGCTATATCAGCTACCGCTACCTCCAACACTGTTATCAAACAAAAGGTGGCCACATACTGAATATGCCGCCTCGCAGCTTCTTGTTCTCCTTCACAGAGTCAGCTAGCTGAGCTCGGACATCTTTCAGTTCTTCGCCCAGTTTGGAGTTCGAGTCCTGGAGTTTCTTTTTCTCCTGAACGACTTTTGTCAATACACGTTCGCCCACTGCTAGTAGCTTTTTGGCTCCGCGTTCTTCGCTTCGAGCGGTGTCCAGCTGCTCTTGTACTTGGTCTAACGGCTAAACACAAAGATTAGCACCCAGACTCGCCCTATCGGTGTATCATTATGAATTTTCGATAGAAGGAAACATTACCGGGAGATACCTTGTATTTCTCCAGTTCGGCATTGGCAGCAAGCAGTCGGCGCTGACACTTTTCCAGCTCTTGAGCCAGCTGGGTGTTCTTCTCCGTAAGCACCTGGTCATACATTGATCCTTAAATCAGTTGTTTCAACTCCTTTAAGTCTCGGGGGCTATTGGCATATGGTTATCATAGTCAGACAAAATAAATTTACATGCACATCTTTCAAATGTTGCTTTGTGGCCCTGTTAATCCCATCTCGAGCAGCTCGGATGTACGCATCGGCCGATTTGAAGGCGTTAAACGACTCTTCTGAAAATCCAGCGTCTTGTAAAATTGCCCGGTGGCGCCGATGATTCACCGCACTCTCCACTTCCGAGTTGGTGAGGATACATCATCCAAGTCCTCGGGCGGAGGACAGTCCGGCTTCGCCTCGCATCAGCTCCCGTCTTCATGGCAGGATCTGAATCCTGGCTGCGGGAAGTACGGCCGCCCAAACCTCCGGATACGGTCCGGCGCATCTTTCTCCTGACACATGGATAACAGGAAGGTCACGATTGGACGTGACCGCTCAGGTGCAGGTTGGCGAATTCATACCTCTTCGATGAGGGCACGGCCGTATCTTCGTTTGCTTTCCTCTTGGAAGGCTTGCCCGGAGTGGGGGACGCTCTCTTCGAAGGTACCCTTGGAGTAGTACGGCGCACCGAACCCTTCCCCTTTTGAGCACAAGACAGTTCGGTGGGTAAGAATGAAGGAGAGATCTCTTTTGAAGACGGTGTGTTCGGATCACTTACGTGTGAAGATGGAAGAAGACCGGGGTAGTCGGCGATGATGGCCACTTATGTGCCATCGTAGCTCGCCTGGTAAAACACCTCCCCCCCCCTCCGCAAGCACCACAAATATATCCGGATCCTCTTCGAACCCGGGATCTAGCTCTCAGTTGTGGTCCTACGGCTGTGGGGCGGGACTATAAAATCCCTCGGTGACCTTACGCATGTGCTGTCATAAGAAAAAAAGCTAGAAGTTTATCAAATGCAATTCGGAGATGGAAGAAGTAAAAACAGAGGGGTCGGGCCTTACCCAAGCTGGGAGGGTTATAAATAGAGTACCCATCTCTAAATTTGATGTGGAGAAATCCCTTTTCCTCCCCTTTGAACAGTTTGGCTAGTATCTTAGCCAAGGCGGCAGGGGTATCCGGACCTTTCCGGCCGTAGCAAGAGGCGTCGTCCTCCCCATTATAGTGCCACATGGGAAGCCCTCTGTATTGGAGCGGCTGAACCCCTCGTGCTATGGAAATTGCCATAACCTTGATTACTGTGACTCCGGACTGAGTGAGCTCTCTTATCCTGCTCATCAGCTGACGAACCTCTGCGTCGTCTTCCTCTTCAAGACTCCAGGGACGCCAACTGTGGCGTTTCTTCAGCGGGACGCGAGCAAATTCAGGAAGACTGAGGAAGTCCTGGATTAGGGGATCTCCAGACAGCCGGACTATATCCTTTGGCCGGACTGTTGGACTATGAAGACACAAGATTGAAGACTTCGTCCCGTGTCTGGATGGGACTCTCCTTGGCGTGGAAGGCAAGCTTGGCAATACGGATATGTAGATCTCCTCACTTGTAACCGACCCTGCGTAACCCTAGCCCCCTCCAGTGTCTATATAAACCGGAGGGTTTAATCTGTAGGACAAGAACAATCATACCATAGGCTAGCTTCTAGGGTTTAGCCTCTACGATCTCGTGGTAGATTAACTCTTGTAATACTCATATCATCAAGATCAATCAAGCAGGGCGTAGGGTATTACCTCCATCGAGAGGGCCCGAACCTGGGTAAACATTGTGTCCCCTGCCTCATGTTACCATCCGCCTTAGACGCACAGTTCGGGACCCCCTACCCGAGATCCGCCGGTTTTCACACCGACATTGGTGCTTTCATTGAGAGTTCCACTGTGACGTCACCATAAGGCTTGATGGCTCCTTCGATCATCGGTAACGATGCGGCCCAGGGTGAGGTTTTCCTCGCTGGGCAGATCTTCGTATTCGGCGGCTCCGCACTGCGTGCCAACTCGCTTGGCCATCTGGAGCAGATTGAGAGCTACGCCCCTGGCCATCAGGTCAGGTTCAAAGACTTAAAATACACTGCCGACATCCGCGGAGACTTGATCTTTGACGGATTCGAGCCCATGTCAGGTGCGCCGCACGATCACGACGAGCATGATTTAGCTCTGCCGTCGGACAGTGTTCGGGAGATCACACCAGCAACTACTCCGGCCTTCAATCTGGAGCTAATTGCGCCATCTGAGGATGGGTGGATAGACCCCGCCATGGAGGCCGCACTCTCAGTGGCCATAGAGCTGGATACTGACTTCACCGCTTACGAGAACCGTGTTGCCGAACCACTGGATTCGTCTCCGGCCACGGACTTTGAGCCGCCTGCGTCCATGCCTATCGAATCCGATTGCACGCCGATCATGGATTTCACCTCCGCGGATATCTTTTAGCACTCACCTTTCGGCGACGTGCTAAATTCATTAAGGTCTCTCTCCTGGTCAGGAGAACCTTGGCCGAATTGTGTCCGGCTAGAATGGGATGCGGACAACGAAGAAATTCGCTCCCCACCACCCACTTAGTAGCCACTATCGACGATTTAACCGACATGCTCGACTTCGACTCCGAAGACATCGACGATATGGACAACGATGCAGGAGATGAACAGGAACCACCGCCCACAGGGCGCTCGACCGCCACCTCATCATATGATATATAGATGGTGGACACCCCCAAAGAAGGCAATGGCAACGAGACAGCGGGGGATGACCCCTCCAAGAAGCAACCCAAGCGCCGACGTCAGCGGCGCCGCTCTAAGTCCCGCCATAGCAAAAGTAGTGATACCGGCACAAGAGACAATAACACTTTGAATAGTGCCGAAGACAACAACAATCCCCTCCAGCATGATCTAGAGCGGGAGGGTAACAAGCTAGCCCTCCAGAGCGTGCAGCAGATGGAGAATCGGAGGAGGACAATTACATGCCTCTCTCCGAAGAAGAGGTGAGCCTCGGCGATGAAGAATTTATCGTGCCTGAGGATCCCGTTGAGCAGGAGCGCTTCAAGCGCCGGCTTATGGCCACAACAAATAGCTTGAAGAAAAAGGCAACAATAGCTTCAAACTGATCAAGACATGCTAGCAGACAGATGGACCGAAGTCCTGGCAGTCGAGGAATACGAACTCGAGCTCCCAAACAAGAGTTATCCAAAGCGCAGGTTGCTACCTCACCTCGAAAAGGAAGCATTGAAACCTACATCACCAGCGTATGATGCGGCCGACGGGCCACCTCGTGGCTGAGACAGAGAGGCATTTCAGCCCGAAGTCCAGCTCGCACCCCGCCGCCAATCAAACAAAAATACCAAGGCCCAGGGAAACACGCGGGACCTGCGAGACGTATTGGAAAACAAGGCAAAACATGCAAGATCGATCTACGGATCACGGGGGCGTGCACCACCACGCGACAATGATCATCACGCCGGATACATTCAAAGCAAATCCAGCCGAGCCGAACACGGCAGACAAGACTCGTATAAACCGCGTCGTGGTACAGATCGGCACAGAGGTGCCGCACACCCCTTATGCTTCACTGATGAAGTAATGGATCACGAATTCCCAGAAGGGTTTAAACCCATAAACATTGAATCATACGATGGTACCACAAACCCCGCGGTATGGATAGAAGACTTCTTCCTCCACATTCAAATGGCCCACGGGGATGACCTACATGCCATCAAATATCTCCCGCTAAAACTCAAAGGGCCGGCTCGGTATTGGCTCAATAGCTTGCCGGCACACTCCATCGGAAGTTGGGAGAACCTGGCAGAGGCATTCCTGGACAATTTCCAGGGCACTTATGTGCGACCGCCGGATGCTCATGATTTAAGTCATATAATTCAGCAGCCAGGGGAATCGGCCAGAAATTTCTGGACCCGGTTCCTAACCAAGAAGAACCAAATTGTCGACTGTCCGGATGCAGAGGCCTTAGCGGCATTTAAGCATAATATCCGTGATGAGTGGCTCGCCCGGCACCTCGGCCAAGAGAAGCCAAAATCCATGGCAGCCCTCACGACACTTATGACCCGCTTTTGTGCAGGCGAAGATAGCTGGTTGGCTCGTAGTACCAATACAGCAAGCAAACCTGGCATATCAGAAGCCAAGGATAGCAACGGAAAAGCACGACGCAACAAACACAAGAGCCACAAATATGGCGAAAACGCCGAAAATACGGCAGTTAATGCCGGGTTCAGGGGCTCAAAGTCCGGTCAGCGGAGAGGGCCACCCAAAAATAAAAATCCGGGTCCATCCAGTCTGTACCGCATACTCGATCGCCAATGCCAAATTCATGGCACCCCAGAAACGCCAGCCACCCATACCAATAGAGAATGTTGGGTCTTCAAACAAGCCGTCAAGGCAGGCGCCAAAGACGAAGAGGGGTCTCAAAGCGACGATTGCGACGAAGAGCCCAGATCACTGAACACAGGAGGGCAAAAGTTTCACCCCATATTCAATCGGTGAATGTGGTAAATACCACCGAAATTGCCAACTCGGACCAGATATGCACTCTTAGGGATGGCGACACAACGGAACTAGCCGTCCCACAATACAAACTAGGGCCGTTCACCTTCAACCGCATGGATCGTCTGGTTAACGCCAATCAGGGCAATCCGGCTGCACTAATCCTCGACCCAATAATAAACGAGTTCCACCTCACTCGAGTCCTTATGGACGGAGGTAGCAGTTTAAATCTGCTTTACCTGGACAGAGTGCGCAAGATGGGCATCAATCATTCAGTGACCAAACCCACTAAAGCCACTTTTAGAGGCATCATACCAGGTATGGAGGTTAGCTGTATAGGCTCCATTGCCCTTGAGGTAATCTTCGGATCACCAGAAAATTACCGTATCGAAGAGTTAATCTTCGAAATCACCCCTTTCCGCAGTGACTATCAAGCACTGCTCGGGCGAATATGCCTACCGTAAGCTCAAGATGCCCGGTCCATGCGGCGTCATCACGGTTCATGGCACGGCCGAACCTTCCTTCGAGAACCAATAAATACACCACTGCCTTAGCAGTAGAAACAACGAGCAGCACCTTGCAGCCGAACCTCGATTTGACGTCCAGGCTCCCGGACACCGTCAAGGGGCTCCGAACTACTTCGCGGAAGGACACTCCAGCTCACCCAGAGTTCAACTTAACACTCCGGCGAAGGCCATGACAGGCCGAACTCAGCGGTTCAACCGCCCTCCGGCACGTAAACATTTTTATACTTCCTTCGCAGGTTCACCTTTGCACCGACTAGGACGGACTACACGGAGGCAGCTTGAACGCGTTAGGGAATCCTTAGACATTCCCCGCAGTGACCATCCGGCTATATTACGGATCCGCACGCAACCTCTTCCCCCTGGTCACAACAGGTTCTGCTATCACAACCTCTTTTTTATCACATTACTTGTACCCATACGCATAGACGTATCATTCAAATACAACATGTGGATTTATATGACTTTTACCTGCCGATTATTTCTTATTGAAATCATTTTGTCACGTGGCATCCGTACACATCGATATGCCTTAAATATGCCAGGGGCTTCGTTTTTCCTGTAACACGGCAATAAAAGTCCGAACACCTTCATGGAAGTTCGGCACCCCAAACCTATAGCATTATATGCATCAGCTCCGAATGATGTCTTGGGTCAATAGTTGGGTTTGCCCGGCTCCCATGTTTTGGTACCTTATGTTCCGCTATATCGGCTAAGGTAGCACTGGGAGAACTACTGCGATTGTGTCCCGGTTCTTCCAGATGAGCACCTCAGTAGAGAAAGCCGAAAACTGACTGTCATGATACGGCAAGAGTTGGTCAGCTGTTCGAGCAGTTACCAAATCTTTAAGGATTTCTCCCGCATAATGCCATAACCAATGCAGCGTGCGATGGATCGGTTTTTCCCTGATCAGGCTCTTATAGAGCCCCTAGTACGGTCTTCCGAACACAAGGGGCTGCGCCGACCATACTAAAGCTCCTATGGCTAAGTGACAGTGATAAAGCCCTATAGTCCGATTCCCTCGTTCGTTGTGCTGAGCACCTCCTTCGAAGAACCCAAAACTGGGATAAAGAGTGCTCAGGTTTATCCCGAACACCCCCATACTTCTTACGTGGGGGCAGAAGCCGACGACTGGCCAACTCTTAGGTTTAACATAAAAACGGTCGCACAGGAGGGTAAACTTTTATATAACATGTGACATATAAACGACCTTGTTCAAACATTACAAAGGACAACATGATTGGCATTCATGGAAATATAACGTCCTTGGTGCATAGCTCTGCTGCAAGGTAGGATCCTTTAAGGACACTCTTATAATATAATTCGGGCTTGCGGTGCTCCTTCCCCTCTGGCGGTCCTCCGGTCACCAGCTTTTAGCATCCATCTTCCCCCAGTGCACCTTTGCGCGGGTGAAGGCCATTCGCGCTCCTTCTATATAGACCGATCGCTTGATGACGTCAAGTCGAGGGCAAGCGCTTACAAGCCGCCTCACGAGCCCGAAGTAGCTGTTTGGAATCGGCTCGGCAGGCCATAGCCGGATAACCATATCTTTCATGGCTAATTCTGCCGCCTTATGCAGTTCGATCAGTTGTTTCAGTTGATCGGCAAAAGGCACCGGATAATTCGGCACCAAATACTGTGACCAGAAGAGCTTATCTGCGTTGTCCCTTTCTTCGGCTCGGTAGAATTGGGCGGCATCTGATATGCTGCAAGGTAGCTCAACAAATACACTTGAGAAATCCGGACTCAAAATCAGAAACATAGTTTTCCCATCAAATACTTGATTTACATGGGAAAAGCCTTACCCGCCGCGATCTTTCTCTCCTCTTGGATCCCCTGCGGGGCGCTTTGGGTTTTCCCCCGGGCATCGCTCCTGGCTTGACGCGCCTTGGTGAGTTCGGACTCTTTCTCCACTAAACTCTGCTCCAAGGTCTCGCATTTACTTACGGCCTCTTGCAGCTCCTGCTCAGCTTTAATAACTCTGGCCTCATGTTTCTCACGAAGAGTCCGCTCTGTGGCCGCCTTTTTCTCGGCCTCCGCAACAGCCCTTTTGAGGGCCTCGACTTCGGTCATAACCCCTAGCACAAATTATGCGGCTTATTTCATACTAAACATTTATTTCACAATAAATGCGCGCAACGCTTGTGCATACCTTGTTTATCTCTCAACTGCATTTTCAATTGGCCAAGTTCTTCTATGGCCCGCTCCAGACTTTGCTTCAGTCTGGAGATCTCCGCAGTACGAGAGGCAGCATCCGCCACAGGTACCTACTTAAAACAGAAGAGAAATCAATGTCATTCAATGAGTCTTCCTGCGATCAACAATTCGATCCCCTGTCCGGTTCTTTCTTTCACCGAATAGTGTATCAGGGGCTAATATCTATACTATGACACTCTTTGACAACTCATAAAACATACCTCAAAGCCTCTTATAAGGCTGATACAGGCCTCGTTCAGTCCACTCTCAGTTGACTGAATCTTCTCAATCACCGCACCCATAAGGGCATGGTGTTCATCAACGATGGTGGCGTCTTGTAACGCCACCAACAGAGCATCCGACACTTCTGGATGGACAGAGGTCGCCGGTGGAACGGGCATGCCTCCTCCAGCCGAAGGAGGCTGCCTTCTTGATTCTTGAGCCGTATAGGTCTCTAGAATCGCATCCGGTGGGGAGCCAAACTCAGGATCGCCCCGGCCGTCAAACCCCATGGGAATCTTTTCCCCCACGTGTCCGGCCCCTGCGGTTTGACCTCCAGGCGCTGCCTCCACGGTTTCTTCCTTTCCACCTTGGCCGGGGTCCTTCTGGGACGAAGCCTCGTTGTTATGCACCTGTTTGGAGGAAGGGGCCTTTGAGGGCGTCCCGCTCTCCATAGCATTTGAGCTCAGCAGGTCCTCTGATGAGGATTGTTTGGTACGGGACCTCACCGGACTACAAAAAAAATATGGCTTAGGTTAAAATACTAAGCCACAATGAGTCCGAACGCTTAAATGTACTCGGATTTTATACACTTACGAGTTCACCAGGGGCTGGGCCCTGGAATCCCATGTCGGGCCGCTATCGGCGGCGGCAGTGGACTCCTCCGGAAGAGGAGCCTTTCCCCTTTTGGGTAGTTCAGCTTCCAAGGGTGCGGAGGTCGTCCTTTTCCTTCTTCCCCCCGCAGGGGATTCATCTTCCTCCTCTTCGTCCTCTTCGGAGGCAGAATGGGCATCAGAACCTTCGGGTATTGTGTCTGAAGTGCTGTGGCGACGAAGGCCGCCCCAGGTCTTTTTGGCCTCCTTCTCGGCCGTCTTCTCCGGCACCTTGTAAGGCGCCGGAACCAGCATCTTCGTCAAAAGTGGGATGGTCGGGTCTTCGGGCAGCGGGGCCGGACAATGGATCCGCTCCGCCTTCTTCGTCCAGCCCTGGGAGAGTTGAATAACACGCGTTAAGCGCTTCCTTGGGGTCATGCGGATAGAAAAGTTTGATAAACTCGCCGAACTTGCAGGGCGGGACAGTTGGTACCCGCGGTCCTCGGCGGAGTCCGGCCATGATTTGCTGGACTTGAAAAGCACCTTCCAAATGTCCTTGTGCGAGGAGCCAAAGAACCCTCGCAAGGTTTGGTGCCTGGCCGGATCAAATTCCCATAGTTTGCAAGTTCGATATTGACAGGGCAGTATCCGGTGGACTAACATCACCTGGACTACGTTGACAAGTTCAATGTTCTTGTCTCCCATACCTTTAACGCGCGTCTGGAGCACCGACAGTTCGTCGGACAAGGACCAGACCATGCCTTTCTTAACCCAGGATGTAAGCCGCAGAGGGGCACCGGATCGAAACTCGGGAGAGGCGGCCCATTCCTTGCTGCACAGCTCAGTGATGTAAAACCACTGCTGTTGCCACTCCTTGATAGAATCGTTAAAGGTTCCCGTTGGCCATATGACATTGGGCATCTTGCTCACCATAGTGCCCCCGCACTCGGCGTGCTCACCGCCCACCACCTTGGGCTTCACATTAAAAAATTCAGCCATAAAACAAAGTGCGGTGAAATGCGGAGAAAAGCCTCGCACACAACAATGAATGTCGAGATGCTGAAGGAATTGGGGGACAGATCATGAAGATCGATCCCATAATAATACATGATGCCACGGACGAACGGGTGGAGGGGAAACCCTAGCCCACAGACAAAGTGAGGGAGGAATACAACCCTCTCAAGGGGTTTCGGAGTGGGGACTATCTGTCCCGCCGTCGGGAGACGGTCGCTGATTTTCTTGGCCAGATACCCGGCCTCCCGAAGCTTTTTGATATCCTTCTCTCGGACGGTAGAGGCCATCCATTTGCCTCCTGCTCCGGATCTGGACATCTTTGTAAGACCCTTTGTGGGCAGAGAAGGTGAACACTTGGGTGCTGGAGCCTGAGCAGAAGGGAATGAATCAGGAAGAAGGCATGGGTTAAAAGAGTGAATCCTTGTCCCTTTATAAGGGCAGAAGAGGCGATGCGCCTCCCCACTAACCTGGTAAAACCTCTTATTCCCCAAGCGCCGTAATTGATGGCGCAGTTGGGTTACCCACATCCGTATTGATGAGAATCCCATGATAGGGGGACACGATCTCTGCTTCGACAAGATGTGTCAAGAAAACCGCCTCATGATATGTGCAGTGTTGGTTGAGAAAAAATGGTTCGAATAATGACCGGGCCATGGCGTGATGCCATGTTGCTAAACATGTCAGCAGATTAGATTTGTGGAAATATTATTCTCTCTGCGGTGGTATGTGGAATTTGTTACCAGAGCCGCACACTATCCTTGTGTTCAAAATCTTCCATGGAGTATTCGGAGGAAGAACCCACTTTGCAATCCCGAAGACAAATATGCGCGACGGACTCATCGTCATTAAAGCCTGGTTCAGGGGCTACTGAGGAAGTCCTGGATTAGGGGGTCTCCGAACAGCCGGACTATATCCTTTGGCCGGACTATTGGACTATGAAGATACAAGATTGAAGACTTCGTTCCGTGTCCGGATGGGACTCTCCTTGGCGTGGAAGGCAAGCTTGGCAATACGGATATGTAGATCTCCTCCCTTGTAACCGACTCTGTGTAACCCTAGCCCCTTCCGGTGTCTATATAAACCGGAGGGTTTAATCTGTAGGACAAGAACAATCATACCATAGGCTAGTTTCTAGGGTTTAGCCTATACGATCTCATGGTAGATCAACTCTTGTAATACACATATCATCAAGATCAATCAAGCAGGACGTAGGGTATTACCTCCATCGAGAGGGCCCGAACCTGGGTAAACATCGTGTCCCCTGCCTCCTGTAACCATCCGCCTTAGACGCACAGTTCGGGACCCCCTACTCGAGATCCACCGGTTTTCACAATGACAAAGACCCTTTCGAATTGGGTCAGGTAGCGCGACGACCTCTATATAAAACCATTCGGAGGGCCATTCATCAGGCGCCTTCCTTGGTGTGCCGGATGGATATCTGGTATCGGTGACGCGCCATACTTCGGCTCCGCCCACTTCAAATATTGACCCTTCGTGATTGCACGGGACGAGACAAAACAGCTTCCTCCACAACTCAAAGTGAGCCTCGACGCCCAGGAAAAGTTCGCATAAAGTGACGTAACCCGCAATGTGCAGAATAGAGGCCGGAGTGAAGTTGTGCTACTGGAGGCTGTAATATTCCAGAAGCCCTCGGAGGAACGTATGGATTGGAAATCCAACGCCTCTTAGCAGGTAGGGGACAAAACACACTCGCTCCCCCCGGACGGATTGGGGAAGTCCTCTGCCTGAGTCCCTTCACTGAAGGAAGCTAGCCCCATTCAAACAGGGACTAGATCCACATGGGGAAGGAATCCCTGCGTTTGCAACTTCGTCAATCGGCTATGAGACACGGAACACCTCTCCCACTCGCCTTTCCCTGGGCCGGGACGAGCGGAGGAGCTGGGAACACTAGCCATGCTGGAATAGTTTCTCTTGAGCAGTCTCTACGATTTCTTCTGCGTAGCGCTGAATGGATCTGGGATCCAATCTCTTTAAATAGGCGCTCTTCCTCGCATGGATGGGGTGTTATTTGCAAAAATACCCTGACTTTCCACATTCACTCGACACGTGGAGGACAAAGATTATTCAACGCGCAGAAGCCAAGGAGGCGACATTGGATCAATGGTCGAATATATTACTTGGAGATCATCGAAGGGAGAACCCGCCTTGCAATGCTGAAGACAATATGTGTGCCGAGCACCTCGCTATTGAAGACTGGTTTGGGGGCTACTGAGGGAGTCCTGGACTAAGGGGTCCTCGGGCAACCGGCCTGTTATCCATGGGCTGGGCTGATGGGTTGTGAAGACATGAAGGCCGAAGACTGTACCGTGTCCGGATTGGACTCTACTTGGCGTGGAAGGCAAGCTTGGCGACCAAAGATTCCTTCTTATGTAACCAGCTCCTTGTAAACCCTAGATCCTCTCGGTGTCTATATAAACCGAAGGGGGTAGTTCAGAAAGGAGACCGCGTATACTCATTACCATACCCATATAGGCTAGACTTCTAGGGTTTAGCCATTACGATCTTGTGGTAGATCAACACTTGTAATACTCATATTCATCAAGATCAATCAGGCAGGAAGTAGGGTATTACCTCCATAGAGAGGGCCCGAACCTAGGTAAACATCGTGTCCCCCATCTCCTGTTACCATCGATCCTAGACTCACAGTTCAGGACCCCCTACCCGAGATCCGCAGGTTTTGACACCGACAGTCTCCTCTCCTCAGGAGACACCCCAACCTTCGGCAGGCGCAGGCTCCATCGGCGCTCCCGCCCTCATTGAGCACCCAGTGTACTTCGTCAGCACAGTACTGCGGGATGCAAGGGAACGGTACCCCATGCCTCAGAAGCTCTTGCTCGCGCTCTTGGTGGCCTCACGTAAACTGCGGCACTACTTCCAAGGTCACCCAATCAAAGTCGTCTTGGCCTACCCACTGGAGAGGGTACTCAGGAGCCCCAACGCTGCTGGAAGAGTCACCGAATGGAACATCGAGCTGCAAGTATTCCAACTGGAGTTCAGCACAACCAGGGTCATCAAGGGAGCCGCGCTCTCCCACTTCATGGAAGAATGGACTGACGTCCCAGGGTTTGAAGCAGGCGAGGACCGATCCCTCTCGCCAGGAAGTGAAGCACCAGATGGCTGGGTCATGTATTTCGATTGCGCGTTCGCACGCCAGGGCGCAGGAGCTAGAGCGGTGCTCATCTCGCCCACTCAGGACAAGCTCTACTACTCCGTGCAGCTCTGCTTCCAGCAAGGCGAGAAGGTCTCCAACAACATCGCGGAGTACGAAGGCCTCATCGCTGGCCTTAAGGCTGTGGTGGACCTGGGGGTGAAGCGCCTCACCATCAGGGGCGACTCGCGGCTCCTCGTCAACTTCTCCAAAAAGGTATTCGAGCCGAGGGACGAGCACATGGAGACATACCTTGCGGAGGTACGCAAAATGGAAAAGCATTTCCTAGGTCTAGAGTTGCAGCACGCACCCCGTGGCACCAACAAGGAGGCCGACAACTTCGCCAAAAGGGCGTCCAAGCGACAGCCCCAAGAGCCTGGCGTGTCACACCCTCGATGCGACTATATCTCCCATGTGTCGAGGCACGACTTAGAGGCATAATCGCATTGAAGGCATATGTCGCAAGTTAGGCAATCTTCACAACATCCCATGTAAAATAATTCATAAAGGGGAGATAACATAGTTGGCTTACACTCGCCACGTCAATCAAGTACATAAATAATATTACATCAACCAAACACTCATGGCCCGACTACGGCGCCAAAATAAAAGATGACCCAACATGCGACACGGTCCCAATCACCCCCAACTGGGCACCACTACTGATCATCAGGAAAGGAAACATAGTAACGTTGAGAGTTTTCGTCGAACTCCCACTTGAGTTCATACGCGTCTCCTGGAGCGGAAACATCAGGCCCTGCATCTGGTGTAATAGTAATCTGTGAGCCACAGGGACTCAGCAATCTCGCACCCTCGCGATCAAGACTATTTAAGCTTATAGGTAAGGCAAGGTAAATATATGTGGAACTGCAGCAAGCGACTAGCAAGTATGGTGGCTAACTTATTCGCAAAAAGAGAGCGAGAAGAGGAGGCAAAGCGCGAGTGAGAAACTAAAGAGCAACCTGCGCAAACATTACTCCAACACCTTTTCCACTTCCCGGACTCTGCCGAGAAGAGGCCATCACTGTAACACACTCAGTTGATTCATTTTAAATAATTAAGGTTCAAGTTATCTACAACCGGACATTAACAAATTCCCATCTGCCCATAACCGCGGGCACGGCTTTTGAAAGTTCAAATCCCTGCAGGGAAGTCCCAACTTAGCCCATGACAAGCTCTCATGGTCAACGAAGGAATAGACCTCCTCCCAAGACGTTCCGATTAGACTCGATATCTTGGTAATTCAAGACACTTCGACAGGTTAAAACAAGACCAGCAACACCGCCCGAATGTGCCGACAAATCCCGATAGGAGCTGCACATATCTCTTTCTCAGGGCACACTCAGATGAGCTCTCCATACAACTAAAACCAAACCTCGAGTTTCCCCGAGGGGGCGCTGCACAGGACTCTAGTTTGGACCAACACTCAGAGGAGCATTGGCCCGGGGGGCTTTAAATAAGATGACCCTCGGGCTCCGGAAACCCAAGGGAAAAAGAGGCTAGGTGGAAAATGGTAAGACCAATGTTGGGCATTGCTGGAAAAGCTTTAATCAAGGCAAAATATCAAGGGGTTCCCATTATAACCCAACCGCGTAAGGAATGCAAAATCCGGGAACATAACACCGATATGACGGAAACTAGGGCGGCAAGAGTGGAACAAAACACTAGGCGAGAGGCCGAGCCTTCCACCGTTTACCAAGTATATAGATGCATTAAGATAACAAGATAATATAATGATATCCCAACAAGTAAATCAATGTTCTAACGAGGAACGGGCTCCAATCTTCACCTGCAACTAGCAACGCTATAAGAGGGGCTGAGCAAAGCGGTAACATAGCCAATCAATGGTTTGCTAGGACAATGGTGGGTTAGAGGTTTGTGATGGCAATTTTGGAGGCTTGAAAGCAAGTGGTAGGCATCGTAGCAATGGCATAGCAAAAGAGCGAGCAAACTAGCATAGCAAAGATAGTAGTGATTTCGAGGGTATGATCATCTTGCCTGCACAGTTGTCAGAGTTGACTGGATCCTCAAAAGCAAACTCAACGGGCTCCTCGTTAGTGAACTCGTCTCCCGGCTCTACCCAAACAAGACAAACAAGCAACAAGGACACAATCAACCACGTGCAAGAACGAAACAAGACGATGCGATGATGATATGCTATGCGGGATGTGATGCGGGATGCAAAATGCAAGATGTGACAGGAAATGCAAGAACCTGGCCTCAACATGGAAATCCAAGTGTGCCACTGGAAAGATGAGATGAAATAGCTTGAAAACGATATAAAGAACGCCGGAATCGGAGTTACGGTTTGGAAATGGCAACCGAAACAAAAATGACTCCGGTCTGCGATTTACAGCAAGTAGCCATCTAAAAGCAATGAGATGAACATGCTACAGCACCCAAACATGACAACACAATACATGGCAGGGATGCACACAAGATGCTTAACAAAAGTCTAGCACTGAGCTACGTCCAATTCATCCGTTAACAGGTTCAAACAAGCATGGCAAAAAATGCATATGGCAAACAGATTTCAGACTTAGTGAAATTAACACTTGTCTGGAATTTCAGATCAGGTAGCCCTCTTCGGAGCCACAAAACTACATGCTACAGGATCTGAACATGGCAAAGTAAAGCATGGCACGGAGATAATCAAAGAGCTTAACAAAAGTCCCTTAGTGACCTTGAGCCAAAAGGGATCAAAAAATACAATTGCAAGCATGTGAACATGGCAAAAACATAATCAGTTTTCAGACTTAGTGAAAAACTGACACATGCTGAAATATAACTCAAGTAGGCATGTTTACGAGCTCGATGCACTCACTACGGTGAAAGTCATGGCAATAAAAGCATATACCCATTGAGAAGGCACAAAATGCAAGCTAGACATGGCAAGAACAATAGCATAGCATGCACAGATCAACTACAACATCACCGGCAAAATTGCAAACAAGTTGACAATCTGCCCAGATTCACAAAGTAGCAAAAGTAGAGCTCGATTGACTCAAGCTAGGGTGCTCCATAATTGCAAACAAGGACATGGATGGATAGAGTACTACAATATTAACAAAACATCCTTACAGATCATCCTCAAAATAGGCACGGATCACTAGGAAACAACAAGAACATATGGCATCATGAGATAAACAGATCAAGGACTTGGTGGATTGGCTAAGTCCCTGAAAACAGAATTAGCAAGTGCACCACTTTGCAAGCTTGCACAAGTCACCACACACACCAAAAAAATACATGGGTTGCACCTCTGGAAATATGACAAAACCCTTAACAAAACATATGTAGAGCATCTGGGCATATCATGCACATATTAATCATGGAAAAAATGACAAAAACCTAAACGGATTAGCAAATCTGACAACTATCTCAAGTAGCCCTCTTCTAACAGTATTTCGGGCATCAAGATGAGCTCAAATGAAAATGATGCAATGGAATGAAATGATGTACTCTCTGAGATGAACATGTATGCAAATGCAATGCACATGATGACATGATAAGAGATGCATGACAATGACACAGCACAGGAAGACAAAGACCCGAACCTGAGAAAATAAATAACTTAACGCCGAAAACGGCAAGAGTTGGAGTACAAATTGGGAAAGTTACATCCGGGGTGTTACAACACTCCACCACTACGAAAGGATCTCGTCCCGAGATCTAGGACTGAAAGAACGCCGGGTACTCAGAACGGAGGAGATCCTCGCGTTCCCAGGTAGCTTCACGGTCGGAATGGTGTGACCACTTGACTTTGAGAAATTTGATTGACTTGTTGCGAGTCTTGCGTTCAGTCTCTTCAATAATAGCAACTGGGTGCTCACGATAAGAGAGATCTTCTTGGAGCTCAATGTCCTCGAAGTTGACGGTGCGGTCAGGAGTCTTGAAGCACTTTCGAAGCTGAGAGACATGGAACACGTCATGAACATTTGCAAAGTTTGAAGGAAGCTCGAGTTGATAGGCAAGGTCGCCTCTCTTGCTGACAATCTTGAAAGGTCCCACGTATCTAGGGGCAAGCTTCCCTTTGATACCGAAGCGACGAGTACCTTTCATAGGAGAGACACGGAGGTAAACATGATCTCCGATCTCGAAAGCCAAATCGCGGTGCTTACTATCATAGTACCTCTTCTGGCGGGATTGGGCTGCTTTGAGGTTACCACGAATGACTTTGCACATTTCTTCTGCTTGTGATTAAGTCATTACCCAAAAGCTGACGTTCACCGGTTTCAGACCAGTTGAGAGGGGTACGGCACTTCCTGCCATACAGAATTTCAAATGGGGCCTTGCCCGAACTTGCTTGAAAACTGTTGTTGTAGGAGAATTCAGCATAAGGAAGACAATCCTCCCACTTCATGCCGAAAGAGATCACACAAGCCCTGAGCATATCTTCAAGAATCTGGTTGACACGCTCGACTTGACCGCTAGTTTGAGGATGGAAAGCTGTGCTGAAGCGGATGTTAGTGCCCATGGCCTTCTGAAAAGAATTCCAAAACTTCGAGGTAAAGATGCTGCCACGGTCTGAAGAGATCACTTGAGGAATACCGTGCAGAGAGACAATACGAGAGGTATAGAGTTCCGCCAATTGAGCTGCAGTGATCGACTCTTTAATATGCAGAAAGTGAGCCACTTTGGTGAGTTTGTCGATGACAACGAATATAGCATCATTGCCACGCTTGGACTTTGGAAACCCAGTCACGAAGTCCATTTCAATGTGGTCAAACTTCCATTCTAGAATGGCATGAGTTTGGAGGAGACCAGCTGGCCTTTGGTGTTCTGCCTTCACTCTTCTGCAGACATCACATTCATTCATGAATTGAGTGATCTCGCGCTTCATTCGAGTCCACCAATAAGCCTGCTTGAGGTCCTGATACATCTTCGTGCTCCCAGGGTGGATGGAGAGGAGAGAATTGTGAGCCTCGTTCATGATCACTTTACGAAGGTCACCTTTAGGTACAACAATACGATCCTCGAAGAAGAGAGTGTGCTTGTCATCAAGGCGGTAGCACTTGTACTTGGACTGACTCTTGGCAATCCCAATCTTCACCTTTTTCACCATAGCATCAAGAAGCTGGGCTTGGCGAATCTGGTCTTCCAAGGTAGGAGAGACTAGAAGGTTGGCGAGGAAACCTTGAGGAACAACTTGCAGATTTAGTTTGCGGAAAGCTTCACAAAGCTCGGGTTGATAAGGCTTGAGAATCAGACTGTTGCAGTAAGCTTTCCTGCTCAATGCGTCAGCAATCACATTGGCCTTGCCTGGAGTATACTCGATACTCAGATTATACTCTTGAAGCATTTCGACCCATCGAGTTTGCCTGAGGTTGAGATTAGGCTGAGTGAAGATGTACTTGAGACTCTTGTGATCAGTGAAAATGTCCACTTTTCTTCCCAATAGAAGATGTCTCCAAGTCAAAAGAGCATGCACAACTGCCGCCAACTCGAGATCATGAGTGTGGTAGTTCTTCTCATTAGGCTTCAACTGGCGAGAGTTATAAGCAACAACTTTCTTCTCTTGCATCAATACTGCGCCAAGACCTTGGAGAGAGGCATCACAAAAGACCTCGTACGGCTTGGATTCATCAGGCGGAGTCAGAACTGGAGCAGTGATCAATTTCTCTTTCAAGGTGTTGAAAGCAATGTCACACTCTAGAGACCAAACGTACTTGACGTGCTTCTGGAGAAGATTAGAGAGAGGCTTTGCGATCTTAGAAAAGTTTTCAACGAATCTTCGGCAATAGCTTGCGAGACCGAGGAAGCTACGGTGTTTCTTCACATTCTGAGGAGGTTCCCAATTCACAATTGCAGACACCTTCTCAGGATTCACGGCAATGCCCTTGGCAGAGATGATATGACCAAGATAAAGAACCTCATCGAGCCAAAATTCACACTTGGAGAACTTGGCGTAGAACTGATGTTCCCTGAGCTTATCGAGAACCAAACGCAAGTGCTTGGCATGATCTTCCTTGTTCTTCGAGAAAACCAGAATGTCGTCGAGATAGACTAAAACGAAGTCATTGGTGTAGGCGTTGAAGATGAAGTTCATCATGCGAGAGAAAGTCGGAGGAGCGTTGACGAGGCCAAAAGACATGACAGTGTATTCATATGAACCAAAGCTTGTCCTGAAAGCCGTCTTGGGAATATCTTGCTCACGAATTCGAATCTGATGATAACCCATACGGAGATCAAGCTTGGAGAATACTTGGGCACCTTTGAGTTGTTCGAATAGCTCATTGATGTTGGGAAGTGGGTATTTGTTCTTGATGGTCTTCTTGTTCACTGGACGGTAATCAACACAAAGTCGGACCGTTCCATCCTTCTTCTTCACAAAAAGAACACCACAACCCCACGGAGAAGAACTAGGCCGGATGAGACCCATTTTCTCTTGAATATCGAGTTTCTTCTTCAGCTCCTTCAACTCTTCAGGCCCGAGCTTGTAAGGACGTTTGCACACAGGTTCCGTGCCAGGATCAATATCAATAATGAATTCAACTAGCCGGTGTGGAGGCATTCCTGGAAGCTCTTCTGGAAAGACGTCTTGATATTCGCAAACGACTGGAATTTGCGAGATAGCATCCAGTTCACCCTTCTCATTGAGAGAAAACAGACGGATTGTATTATCCCGAGCGGCAAAGACAATTACATCCTCAGACGAATGAGTCAACTGAATCTGCCTGGCTGCACAATCAAGCTGAGCCTTGTGCTTAGACAGACAATCCATTCCGAGAATAAGATCAATATCCGAGTTACCAAGAACAATTGGGGAAGAAAGGAACTTGTAGTCACCCAATGTGATAGTAACCTCCAGGGCGCAGGTGTTAGCTGTCATCTACTTGCCCGGTGACACAATTTGCAAGGAACTTTGCAGATACTGATAATCACACTCATACTTTGATGCAAAAGGTTTGGAAATGAAGCAATGCGATGCACCAGTGTCAAAAAGAACTTTTCCAGGAATATCATTAACAGGAAGGTTACCCATGATGACATCTGGTGAGTCCTCTGCCTGAGCTGCATTCACCATATTGACCTTGGCGAACTTGGGGTTATGCTTGACCACAGATGTACTTGCCGATCTGACAGGAGGAGGAGGAGGAAGACACCTCTTTTTGAAACACTTGTTGGCATAGTGACCCTTCTGTTGGCACTTGTTGCACGTGACCTCTGAAAGCGGACGGTGATACGGAGCACTCGATCTTGGAGGTTGAGACGATGCCTCCTTCAAGTCTTGATTAACCTGGCTCTGATACCAACTTGTCACACCCTCGATGCGACTATATCTCCCACGTGTCGAGGCATGACTTAGAGGCATAATCGCATTGAAGGCATATGTCGCAAGTTAGGCAATCTTCACAACATCCCATGTAAAATAATTCATAAAGGGGAGATAACATAGTTGGCTTACACTCGCCACGTCAATCAAGTACAGAAATAACATTACATCAACCAAACACTCATGGCCCGACTACGGCGCCAAAATAAAAGATAACCCAACATGCGACACGGTCCCAATCACCCCCAACTGGGCACCACTACTGATCATCAGGAAAGGAAACACAGTAACGTTGAGAGTCTTCATCGAACTCCCACTTGAGTTCATACGCGTCTCCTGGAGCGGAAACATCAGGCCCTGCATCTGGTGTAATAGTAATCTGTGAGCCACAGGGACTCAGCAATCTCGCACCCTCACGATCAAGACTATTTAAGCTTATAGGTAAGGCAAGGTAAATATATGTGGAACTGCAGCAAGCGACTAGCAAGTATGGTGGCTAACTTATTCGCAAAAAGAGAGCGAGAAGAGGAGGCAAAGCACGAACGAGAAACTAAAGAGCAACCTACGCAAACATTACTCCAACACCGTGTCCACTTCCCGGACTCCGCTGAGAAGAGGCCATCACGGTAACACACTCAGTTGACTCATTTTAAATAATTAAGGTTCAAGTTATCTACAACCGGACATTAACAAATTCCCATCTGCCCATAACCGCGGGCACGACATTCGGAAGTTCAAATCCCAGCAGGGGAGTCCCAACTTAGCCCATGACAAGCTCTCACGGTCAACGAAGGAATAGACCTCCACCCGAGACACACCGATCAGACTCGGCAACCCGGTACAACAAGACAATTCGACAGGTTAAAACAAGACCAGCAACACCGCCCGAATGTGCCGACAAATCCCGATAGGAGCTGCACATATCTCTTTCTCAGGGCACACTCAGATGAGAGCTCCATACAACTAAAACCAAACCTCGAGTTTCCCTGAGGGGGCGCTGCACAGGACTCTAGTTTGGACCAACACTCAGAGGAGCACTGGCCCGGGGGGGTTTAAATAAGATGACCCTCGGGCTCCGGAAACCCAAGGGAAAAAGAGGCTAGGTGGAAAATGGTAAGACCAATGTTGGGCATTGCTGGAAAAGCTTTAGTCAAGGCGAAATATCAAGGGGTTCCCATTATAACCCAACCGCGTAAGGAACGCAAAATCCGGGAACATAACACCGATATGACGGAAACTAGGGTGGCAAGAGTGGAACAAAACACTAGGCGAGAGTCCGAGCCTTCCACCCTTTACCAAGTATATAGATGCATTAAGATAACAAGATAATATAATGATATCCCAACAAGTAAATCAATGTTCCAACGAGGAACGGGCTACAATCTTCACCTGCAACTAGCAACGCTATAAGAGGGGCTGAGCAAAGCGGTAACATAGCCAATCAATGGTTTGCTAGGACAATGGTGGGTTAGAGGTTTGACATGGCATTTTGGGAGGCTTGAAAGCAAGTGGTAGGCATCGTAGCAATGGCATAGCAAAAGAGCGAGCAAACTAGCATAGCAAAGATAGTAGTGATTTCGAGGGTACGATCATCTTGCCTGCACAGTTGTCAGAGTTGACTGGATCCTCAAAAGAAAACTCAACGGGCTCCTCGTTAGCGAACTCGTCTCCCGGCTCTACCCAAACAAGACAAACAAGCAACAAGGACACAATCAACCACGTGCAAGAACCAAACAAGACGATGCGATGATGATATGCTATGCGGGATGCAAAATGCAAGATGTGACAGGAAATGCAAGAACCTGGCCTCAACATGGAAATCCAAGTGTGCCACTGGAAAGATGAGATGAAATCTCTTGAAAACGATATAAAGAACGCCGGAATCGGAGTTACGGTTTGGAAATGGCAAGCGAAACAAAAATGACTCTGGTTTGCGATTTACAGCAAGTAGCCATCTAAAATCAATGAGATGAACATGCTACAGCACCCAAACATGACAACAAAATACATGGCAGGTATGCACACAAGATGCTTAACAAAAGTCTAGCACTGAGCTACGTCCAATTCATCCGTTAACAGGTTCAAACAAGCATGGCAAAAAATGCATATGGCAAACAGATTTCAGACTTAGTGAAATTAACACTTGTCTGGAATTTCAGATCAGGTAGCCCTATTCGGAGCCACAAAACTACATGCCACAGGATCTGAACATGGTAAAGTAAAGCATGGCATGGAGATACTCAAAGAGCTTAACAAAAGTCCCTTAGTGACCTTGAGCCAAAAGGGATCAGAAAATACAATTGCGAGCATGTGAACATGGCAAAAACATAATCAGTTTTCAGACTTAGTGAAAACCTGACACATGCTGAAATATAACTCAAGTAGGCATGTTTACGAGCTCGATGCACTCACTACGGTGAAAGTCATGGCAAGACAAGCATACACCCATTGAGAAGGCACAAAATGCAAGCTAGACATGGCAAGAACAATAGCATAGCATGCACAGATCAACTACAACATCACTGGCAAAATTGCAAACAAGTTGACAATCTGCCCAGATTCACAAAGTAGCAAAAGTAGAGCTCGATTGACTCAAGATAGGGTGCTCCATAATTGCAAAAAAGGACATGGATGGATATAGTACTACAATATTAACAAAACATCCTTAATGATCATCCTCAAAAGAGGCACGGATCACTAGGAAACAACAAGAACATATGGCATCATGAGATAAATAGATCAAGGACTTAGTGGATTTGCTAAGTCCCTGAAAACAGAATTAGCAAGTGCACCACTTTGCAAGCTTGCACAAGTCACCACACACACCACAAAAATACATGGGTTGCACCTCTGGAAAGATGACAAAACCCTTAACAAAACATATGTAGAGCATCCGGGCATATCATGCACACATTAATCATGGCAAAAATGACAAAAACCTAAACGGATTAGCAGATCTGACAACTATCTCAAGTAGCCCTCTTCTAACAGCATTTCGGGCATCAAGATGAGCTCAAATAAAAATGATGCAATGGAATGAAATGATGTACTCTCTGAGATGAACATGTATGCAAAAGCAATGCACATGATGACATGATAAGAGATGCATGACAATGACACAACACACGGAGACAAAGACCCGAACCTGAGAAAATAAATAACTTAACGCCGGAAACGGCAAGAGTTGGAGTACAAATTGGGAAAGTTACATCCGGGGTGTTACATGGCGTCTTCGAGGAGCGGCTCTTCAAGCCTTCGGCAACACCTCCGCTTTCGGGGCCGGCGCCGCCTCGGGAGGAACTCCCCCAACCACCTGCCTCGGGAGCCCCGGCCAGTGGCCCGACCTCGGGAGCGCGCCTACTCTTGGTGCTCGAGCCTCAGGAGGGGTGCTGGACCAAGGAGTTCAAGGAATACCTAACACAAGGGACGCTGTCGGAGAAAGATGAGGATGCGGAGCACGTGGCCCGATAGGCTATGGCATACTTCATCCAGGATGGTGAGTTATACAGGAAGCGGCCAAATGACGTTTCCTTGCGGTGCATATCCAGGGAACAGGGGAACGAGTTGCTAGCTGACATACAAAGTGGAGACTGCGGGCACCACTCGTCATCACGAACCCTCGTCGGCAAGGCATTCCGTAGCGGGTTCTACTGGCCTACGGCACTCAACGACGCGACTGCTACCTCTTGAGCACTGTGTTGGATTTCCTTTAAGAGGAAAGGATGATGCAGCAAAGTAGCGTAAGTATTTCCCTCAGTTTTTGAGAACCAAGGTATCAATCCAGTAGGAGGCCACACGCAAAGTCCCTAGTACTTGCACAAAACAAATAACTCCTTGCAACCAAAGCGATAAGGGGTTGTTAATCCCTTCACGGTCACTTACGAGAGTGAGATCTGATAGATATGATAAGATAATATTTTTGGTATTTTTGTGATAAAGATGCAAAGTAAAATAAAAGCAAAGGAAATAACTAAGTATTGGAAGATTAATATGATGAAGATAGACCCGGGGGCCATAGGTTTCATTAGTGGCTTCTCTTGAGAGCATACGTATTCTATGGTGGGTGAACGAATTACTGTTGAGCAATTGACAGAATTGAGCATAGTTATGAGAATATCTACGTATGATCATGTATATAGGCATCACGTCCGAGACAAGTAGACCAACTCCTACCTGCATCTACTACTATTACTCCACTCATCGACCGCTACCCAGCATGCATCTAGAGTATTAAGTTCATGAAAACATAGTAACGCCTTAAGCAAGATGACATGATGTAGATGGATAAATTCATGCAATATGATAAAAAACCATCTTGTTATTCTCGATGGCAACAATACAATACGTCCTTGCTGCCCCTACTGTCACTAGGAAAGGACACCGCAAGATTGAACCTAAAGCTAAGCACTTCTCCCATTGCAAGAACGATCAATCTAGTAGGCCAAACCAAACTGATAATTCGAAGAGAGTTGCAAAAATAACCAATCATACATAAAATAATTCAGAGAAGATTCAAATAATGTTCATAGATAATCTTAATCATAAACCCACAATTCATCGGTCTCAACAAACACACCGCAAAAAGAAGATTACATCGAATAGATCTCCACAAGAGAGCGGGAGAACATTGTATTGAGATCCAAAAAAGAGAAGAAGCCATCTAGCTAATAACTATGGACCCGAAGGTCTGTGGTAAACTACTCACACTTCATCGGAGAGGCTATGGTGTTGATGTAGAATCCCTCTGTGATCGATACCCCCTCTGGCGGAGCTCCGGAACAGGCCCCAAGATGGGATCTCGTGGATATAGAAAGTTATGGCGGTGGAATTAGGGTTTTGGCTCCGTATCTGATCGTTAGGGGGTACGTAGGTATATATAGGAGGAAGAAGTACGTCGGTGGAGCAACAGGGGGCCCACGAGGGTGGAGGGCGCGCCTGGGGGGGTAGGCGCGCCCCCCTACCTCGTGGCCTCCCTGTTGGTTGCTTGACGTAGGGTCCAAGTCTCATGGGTCTTGTTCGGTGAGAAAATCATGTTCCTGAAGGTTTTATTCCGTTTGGACTCCGTTTGATATTCCTTTTCTTCGAAACCCTAAAATAGGCAAAAAAAACAGCAATCCTGGGCTGGGCCTCCGGTTAATAGGTTAGTCCTGAAAATAATATAAAAGTGGATAATAATGCCCAATAATGTCCAAAACAGTAGATAATATAGCATGGAGCAATCAAAAATTATAGATACGTTGGAGACATATCAAGCATCCCCAAGCTTAATTCCTGCTCGTCCTCGAGTAGGTAAACGATAAAAACAGAATTTTTGACGTGGAATGCTACTTGGCATAATTTTAATGTAATTCTTCTTAATTGTGGTATGAATATTCAGATCCGAAAGATTCAAGATAAAAGTTTAATATTGACATAAAAATAATAATACTTCAAGCATACTAACAAAGCAATCATGTCTTCTCAAAATAACATGGCAAAAGAAAGTTATCCCTACAAAATCATATAGTCTGGCTATGCTCTATCTTCACCACACAAAATATTTAAATCATGCACAACCCCGATGACAAGCCAAGCAATTGTTTCATACTTTTGACATTCTCAAACTTTTTCAATCTTCACGCAATAGATGAGCGTGAGCCATGGATATAGCACTATATGTGGAATAGAATGGTGGTTGTGGAGAAAACAAAAAGGGAGAAGATAGTCTCACATCAACTAGGCGTATCAACGGGCTATGGAGATGCCCATCAATAGATATCAATGTGAGTGAGTAGGGATTGCCATGCAATGGATGCACTAGAGCTATAAGTATATGAAAGCTGAAACTAAGTGGGTGTGCATCCGACTTGCTTGCTCATGAAGACCTAGGGCATTTTGAGGAAGCCCATCACTGGAATATACAAGCCAAGTTCTATAATGAAAAACTCCCACTAGTATATGAAAGTGACGAAATGAGAGACTCTCTATCATGAATATCATGGTGCTACTTTGAAGCACAAGTGTGGTAAAGGATAGTAACATTGTCCCTTCTCTCTTTTTCTCTCATTTTTTTTATTTGGGCCTTTTCTCCTTTTTTTATGGCCTCTTTTCTTCTTTTCTTTTTTTTCATCCGGAGTCTCATCCCGACTTGTGGGGGAATCATAGTCTCCATCATCCTTTCCTCACTGGGACAATGCTCTAATAATGATGATCATCACACTTTTATTTTCTTACAACTCAACAATTACAAATCGATACTTAGAACAAAATATGACTCTATATGAATGCCTCCGGTGGTGTACCAGGATATGCAATGAATCAAGAGTGACATGTATGAAAGAATTATGAATGGTGGCTTTGCCACAAATACGATGTCAACTACATGATCATGCTAAGCATCATGACAATGATGGAGTGTGTCCTAATAAACGGAACGGTGGAAAGTTTCATGGCAATATATCTCGGAATGGCTATGGAAATGCCATAATAGGTAGGTATGGTGGCTGTTTTCAGGAAGGTATATGGTGGGTGTATGATACCGGCGAAAGGTGCGCGGTATTAGAGAGGCTAGCAATGGTGGAAGGAACAAAAGTGCGTATAATCCATGGACTCAACATTAGTCATAAAGAACTCATGTACTTATTGCAAAAATCTACAAGCTATCAAAGCAAAGTATTACGCGCATGCTCCTAGGGGGAAAGATTGGTAGGAAAAGACCATCGCTCGTCCCCGACCGCCACTCATAAGGAGGACAATCAAAAAATAAATCACGCTCCGACTTCATCACATAACGGTTCACCATACGTGCATGCTACGGGAATCACAAACTTTAACACAAGTATTTCTCAAATTCACAACTACTCAACTAGCATGACTCTAATATCACCATCTTCATATCTCAAAACAATTATCAAGCATAGAACTTCTCATAGCATTCAACACACTCATAAGAAAGTTTTTACTATTCTTGAATACCAAGCGTATTAGGATTATTTAAGCAAATTGCCATGCTATTTAAGACTCTCAAAATAATATAAGTGAAGCATGAGAGATCAATAGTTTCTATAAAACAATTCCACCACCGTGCTCTAAAAAATATAAGTGAAGTACTAGAGCAAAACTATATAACTCAAATGATATAAGCGAAGCACATAGAGTATTCTAACAAATTCCAAATCATGTATGGCTCTCTCAAAAGGTGTGTACAGCAAGGATGATTGTGGTAAACTAAAAAGCAAAGAATCAAATCCTACAAGACACTCCAAGAAAAACACATATCATGTGGTGAATAAAAATATAGCTCCAGGTAAAGTTACTGATAGAAGTAGACAAAAGAGGGGATGCCTTCCAGGGCATCGCCAAGCTTTGGCTTTTAGGTGTCCTTAGATTATCTTGGGGGTGCCATGGCCATACCCAATCTTAGGCTCTTACCACTCCTTGTTCCATAATCCATCAAATGTTTACCCAAAACTTGAAAACTTCACAACACAAAACTTAAAGTAGAAAATCTCGTGAGCTCCGTTAGCGAAAAAAACAAAAGACCACTTCAATGTACTGTAATGAAATCATTATTTATTTATATTGGTGTTAAACCTACTGTATTACAACTTCTATATGGTTTATAAACTATTTTACTAGCCATAGATTCATCAAAATAAGCAAACAACTCACGAAAAACAGAATCTGTCAAAAACAGAACAGTATGTAGTAATCTGTAGCTAGCGCAAGATATGGAACCCCAAAAATTCTAAAATAAATTTCAGGACGTGAGGAATTTATCTATTAATCATCTGCAAAAATAATTAACTAAATATGACTTTTCAAATAAAAATGGCAGCGTTCTCGTGAGTGCTAAAGTTTCTGTTTGTTACAGCAAGATATCAAGACTTTCCCCAAGTCTTCCCAACGGTTCTACTTGGCACAAACACTAATTAAACACAAAAAACACAACCAAAAGAGATGATAGGTAAATTATTTATTACTAAACAGGAGAAAAAAATCAAGGAATAAAAATAAAATTGGGTTGCCTCCCAACAAGCGCTATCGTTTAATGCCCCTAGCTAGGCATAAAGCAAGGATAGATCTAGGTATTGCCATCTTTGGTAGGCAATACATAAGTGGCTCTCATAATAGATTCATAAGGTAATTTAATTTTCTTTCTAGGAAAGTGTTCCATGCCTTCTTAACGGAAATTGGAATCTAATATTTCCTTCCTTCATATCAATAATTGCACCAATCGTTCTAAGGAAAGGTCTACCAAGAATAATAGAAATGAAGGATTGCAATCTATGTCAAGAACAATAAAATATACGGGCACATAATTCCTATTTGCGACAATAAGAACATCATTAATTCTTCCCATAGGTTTCTTAATAGTGGAATCCACAAGGTGCAAGTTTAGAGAGCAATCATCAAAATCACGGAAACCTAACAGATCACACAAAGTCTTTGGAATCGTGGAAACACTAGCACCCAAATCACACAAAGCATAGAATTCATGATCTTTAATCTTAATTTTAATAATTGGTTCCCACTCATCATAAAGTTTTCTAGGGATAGAAACTTCCAACTCAAGTTTTTCTTCATAAGATTGCATCAAGGCATCAACGATATGTTTAGTAAACGCTTTATTTTGACTATAAGCACGAGGAGAATTTAGCACGGATTGAAACAAGGAAATACAACCAATCAAAGAGAAATTTTCATAATTAAATTCCTTGAAATCCAAAATAGTTGGTTTAGCAACATCTAGAGTTTTAATTTCTTCAATCCCACTTTCATCAAATTTAGCATCAAGATCTAAAAACTCCGAATTTTTGGAACACCTTCTAGGTAAAGGTGGATCATATTCAGTCCCATCATTATAAAGATTCGTATTGCAAAACAAAGATTTAATAGGGGACACATCAATAACTTTTAGATCTTCATCTTTACTTTCATAGGAACTAGAAGAACACGCTCTTATAAAGGCATCTTTCTTAGCATGCATCCTAGCGGTTCTTTGTTCGCACTCATCAATGGAAATTCTCATGGGTTTGAGAGACTCATTGATATCATGCTTAGGAGGAATAGATCTAAGTTTCAAATAATCAACATCAAGAGAAATTCTATCAACGTTCCTAGCCAATTCATCAATCTTAAGCAATTTTTATTCAATCAGAGCATTGAAACTCTTTTGTGAAGTAGTAAATTCTTTAATATTAGATTCAAAATCAGAGGGCATCTTATTATAATTTCCATAAGAATTTTTAGGAATTACCATAATTATTAGAGGGATTACTAGGATAAGGCCTAGGATTAAAATTTCCTCTATACGCGTTGTTACCAAAATTGTTCCTACCAACAAAATTCACATCCATAGATTCATTATTATTCTCAATCAAAGTTGACAAGGACAGATCATTAGGATCAGAAGAAACACTCTTACTAGCAAATAATTTCATAAGTTTATCCATATTTCCACTCAAAACATTAATTTCTTCTATCGCATGCACCTTTTTATTAGTATATCTTTTAGTATGCCATTGAGAATAATTAACCATAATATTATCTAGGAGTTTAGTAGCTTCTCCTAAAGTGATTTCCATAAAAGTGCCTCCCACGGCCGAACTATAAGATTCCTAGAAGCAAAATTCAATCCGGCATAAAAATTTTGTATAATCATCCACAAATTCAAACCATGAGTAGGGCAATTACGTATCATTAATTTCATCCTCTCCCAAGCTTGTGCAACATGTTCATGATCAAGTTGCTTAAAATTAATAATATCGTTTCTAAGGGAGATGATCTTAGCGGGAGGAAAATACTTAGAGATAAAAGCATCTTTGCACTTGTTCCAAGAATCAAAACTATTTTTAGGCAAACACGAAAACCAAGCTTTAGCACGATCTCTAAGCGAAAAAGGAAATAGCTTCAACTTTACAATATCGTTGTCCACATCTTTCTTCTTTTACATATCACACAAATCAACGAAGCTATTTAGATGGGTAGCGGCATCTTCACTAGGAAGGCCGGAAAACGGATCTTTCATGACAAGATTCAACAAAGCGGCATTAATTTCACAAGATTCAGCATCGGTAAGAGGAGCAATCGAAGTGCTAATAAAATCTTTGTTGTTGGTATTGGTAAAGTCACACAATTTAGTGTTATCTTGAGCCATCGTTACAAGCAAGCAATCCAACACACAAGCAAACAAAAAAGCAAGCGGGCAAAAAGAGGCAAATAGAGAAAGAGAGGGACGATAGAGAAAGAGAGGGTGAATAAAACGGCAAGGGTGAAGTGGGGGAGAGGAAAACGAGAGGCAAATGGCAAATAATGTAATGCGGGAGATAAGGGTTGTGATGGGTACTTGGTATGTTGACTTTTGCGTAGACTCACCTGCAACGGCGCTAGAAATGGCTCGTTGTCGGGAGTCAAATCTTCACTCGCGCGAACCTCACCGGCACCGGTGCCAGAAATTCTTCTTGCTACCTCTTGAGAACTGCGTTGGATTTCCTTGAAGAGGAAAGGATGATGCAGCAAAGTAGCATAAGTATTTCCTCAGTTTTTGAGAACCAAGGTATCAATCCAGTAGGAGGCCATGCGCGAAGTCCCTAGTATCTGCACAAAACAAATAACTCCTCGCAACCAACGCGATAAGGGGTTTTCAATCCCTTCACGGTCACTTACGAGAGTGAGATCTGATAGATATGATAAGATAATATTTTTGGTATTTTTGTGATAAAGATGCAAAGTAAAATAAAAGCAAAGGAAATAACTAAGTATTGGAAGATTAATATGATGAAGATAGACCCGGGGGCCATAAGTTTTACTAGTGGCTTCTCTCGAGAGCAAAAGTATTCTACGGTGGGTGAACGAATTACTCTTGAGCAATCGACAGAATTCACCATAGTTATGAGGATATCTAGGTATGATCATGTATATAGGCATCATGTTCGAGACAAGTAGACCGACTCCTGCCTGCATCTACTACTTTACTCCACTCATCGACCGCTATCCAGCATGCATCTAGAGTATTGAGTTCATGAAAACAGAGTAACGCCTTAAGCAAGATGACATGATGTAGAGGGATAATTCACGCAATATGATAAAAACCCCATCTTCTTATCCTCCATGGCAACAATACAATACGTGCCTTGCTGCCCCTACTGTCACTGGGAAAGGACACCGCAAGATTGAACCCAAAGCTAAGCACTTCTCCCATTGCAAGAAAGATCAATCTAGTAGGCCAAACCAAACTGATAATTCGAAGAGACTTGCAAAGATAACCAATCATAATCATACATAAAAGAATTCGGAGAAGATTCAAATAATGTTCATAGATAATCTTGATCATAAACCCACAATTCATCAGTCTCAACAAACACACCGCAAAAAGAAGATTACATCGAATAGATCTCCACAAGAGAGGGGGAGAACATTGTATTGAGATCCAAAAAAAGAGAAGAAGTCATCTAGCTAATAACTATGGACCCGAAGGTCTGAGGTAAACTACTCACACTTCATCGGAGAGGCTATGGTGTTGATGTAGAAGCCCTCCGTGATGGATACCTCCTCCGGTGGAGCTCCGGAACAGGCCCCAAGATGGGATCTCGTGGATACAGAAAGTTACGGTGGTGGAATTAGGGTTTTGGCTCCGTATTTGATCGTTTGGGGGTACGTAGGTATATATAGGAGGAAGAAGTACGTCGGTGGAGCAATAGGGGGCCCACGAGGGTGGAGGGCGCGCCTGGGGGGTAGGCGCGCCCCCCTACCTCATGGCCTCCCTGTTGGTTGCTTGACATAGTGTCCAAGTCTCCTGGGTCTTGTTCGGTGAGAAAATCACGTTCCCGAAGATTTTATTCTGTTTGGACTCCGTTTGATATTCCTTTTCTTCGAAACCCTAAAATAGGCAAAAGAAACAACAATTCTGGGCTGGGCCTCCGGTTAATACGTTAGTCCCAAAAATGATATAAAAGTGGATAATAAAGCCCAATAATGTCCAAAACAGTAGATAATATAGCATGGAGCAATCCAAAATTATAGATACGTTGGAGACGTATCAGCGACCGAGATGGTGAAGTCCCGCGAGGCCTGCCAATTCCCTGCCAAGCAGATCCATCAGCCAGCTCAGGGCCTCCAGACCATCCCGCTCTCGTGCCATTCACAGTCTGGGGGCTACATATCTTAGGCCTGTTCCCTCGAGCGCCTGGGGGCTACCGCTAACTCTACGTCGCCATCGAGAAGTTCACCACATGGGCGGATGTAGAAGCTGTGCACACCATCCTGGCCGGATCTGCGGCCAAGTTCATCAAGGGTCTCCTGAGCCGGTTCGGGGCCCCTAATTGCATCATCACCGACAACGGCTCGCAGTTCACTTGGAGCGTAGATCTGGTAAGCTTCGGTGGCACACCCCAGGAGCAATGGGCAAGCCGAACGCGCCAACGCGGAGGTCCTGAGAGGCCTCAAGACTAGGACCTTCAAGAAGAAGCTCGAAACCTGCGGCAGGGGCTGGCACGACGAGCTCCAGTCTGTGTTGTGTTCCATCCGCACCACCGCCACCAAGCCAACAGGCGAGACCCCGTTCTTCCTCATCTACGGAGCAGAAGCAGTTCTCCCTCACGAGGTCAAGCATCGCTCCACGCGGGTCCTAGCGTTTGATGAGGTGCAGCAGGACGCCATGCAGGGGGTGGGCCTTGTGCTGGGGGAGGAATGCCACCGCGAAGCCACGCTTCGAGCGGCAAGATACTAGCAGGCGCTGCGGCGGTATCACTACCACAACGTCCACTCCAGGACGCTCGAGGTGGGTGACCTCGTCCTAAGGCGGGTGCTCTCCAGGGAAGGGCCGCATAAGCTTTTGCCCATGTGGGAGGGCCCGTTTAGGGTCGCCCACGTCTCCAGGCCTGGCGTCGTGTGCCTGGCGACGCAGGACGGGGTCCCCATCCAGAACGCCTGGAACATCTAGCACCTCCGGAAGTTCTACCCATGAAGCAAGGCCCAGCGCCTGTGAAGCAAGGCCCCGTGCCTGTGAAGATCTCCGCTCGTGACACTCTCACGTAATAATGAGTGGGGCTGTACACGCCCCAGAGTCTCGGGAGTGCCGCCCTTGGGCCTCGGGGGCTCCCTCCCACGTCCTAGTGGCAGCACTTAGCTCCGTGCTGGTGAGAAGACTATACTAGGTGTCGGGCACAACTTTTCATTTGATTTCCGTAGTCTGCTTACCCCTCTTTAATGGAAGTTCGCATTCTGGTGTTTCTTGTCATCTTGGTTCGATCGCCTTTTCCTCTATTCTTCCCTCAGTTCTTTGTTTGGCCTGTACTCTCCCTTGTATGCCTCACGAGGGGGCTGGATGGGTGCACTCATGAGCGTTTTTCCTGTTCTTCGCGAGGCACCCTCGCTCGAGCTTGCAAGTTGGCGCTCCTCCCTTAATCTGTGCCCCTCGGGTACCGTGATACAAAGCTGTGGGTCATGGCCGGCTACGCCTACGACCTGGGACTGGAAGAATAAGAGTTTCTTAACAAATTTTTGCAGTTCCTCGACGCCTCCCAAGCCAACGGTAAGAAGGTCTCACCAGGTACTGGTAGATGCGCGCCCCACAAAGCGGAAACTACTTCAGACGCGTCAAGCTTAGTTATCTCTACACGCCTACATAAAACACCGATGCTGCAACACGACACATGAACGATAAACATAACATAGCGACTTCGAAATCATGGTTCATTGCACGCCCCTGCAGGGCCCCATACTTGTTTCTTTTTTAAATGTAGAAAGAAAGGAAAGAACAAAACAAAAGCAGCGCATGCCCCCACAGCGGTTCGCGAGGGTGGGCCCTTGGCACTCTCTTGGACTCAGCCAGACCCTTCCTCGCACTTCACTGGGGCGCGGTGACGAGACGACCCGCTACCACCCTCGCAGCGGGCATGGCGGTGTGGCGGCTGGTCATAGCCGCCACTGCTGCAGCTGTCGCAGGAGAAAGAGTCGTCGTAGCTGGAGGTGTCGCGGCCAGCACCGAGGACAAGCCCACCTTCACCCTCGTCACGACCATCGCCAAGGCCGAGCACCTCGCTGCCATCATTATCCTCAGGGAAGCACCCGACGCGGCGACCATCTTCCCCGAATACCCTCATGTAGAGGGCCGCGTTGTCGTCGTACTTGAAGTGGAGGGTACACCGCCTGCCTAGGCCGCGCGCGCGGGCAAACATTTGCCAGCCGTGGGCCAAGGCTGCGTTGCCCGCGACGGAGACCTCCACTGCGACCCACGAAGCCTTGCTGCAGCAGCCATCCGCCAGGACCCGTGGCCGGCAGTTCGCCGGTGAAGAAGCGCGGGAGCTAAAGCCAGGTGCCGGACGGGTTCTCCGACCAGACGACGAACTCTGGCAGCACCTCCGCCGAGTGGAAGCGCGGCCGGATGCCACTGTTGTGTTCTACTCATGCATATAACATCTACACATAGACCTGGCTCGGATGCCACTGTTAGAGGACGCAGTATTTCAAAAAAATTCCTACGATCACGCAAGATCTATCTAGTAGATGCATAGCAACGAGAGGGTAGGGTGTGTCCACGTACCCTCATAGACCGAAAGCGGAAGCATTTAGTAACGCGATTGATGTAGTCGAACGTCTTCGCGGTCCAACTGATCCTAGGACCGAACGTACGGCACCTCCGCGTTCAGCACACGTTCAACTCGATGATGTCCCTTGATCTCTTGATCCAATTGAGGACGAGGGAGAGTTCCGCCAGCACGACGGCGTGGCGACGGTGATGATGAACTAGGACGATATGACCAATGTGTGTAACTATAGAGGGGGGCACTGCACACGGCTAAGTGAAGACTTGATGTGTCTTCGGGGTGCCCCCCTCCCACATATATAAAGGGGGGAGGGGAGGTGGTTGATCCAAGGGGGCGCGCGCCATGGGGAGTCCAACTAGGATTCCCAATCCTAGTTGGAGTCTACTTCCTTTCCAAGAGAGGGAGAGAGAGGGAAAGAGGAGAGGGGAGAAGGAAGGAGGAAGGAGGGGGCGCCTCCCCCCTCCCTAATCCAATTCGGACCAGCCATGGGGGCACGTGGCCACACCTTGCGGCCCTTCTCTCCTTTCCACTAAAGCCCATTAAGGCCCACTACTTCCCTGGGGTTCCGGTAACCTCTCGGTACTCCGAAAAATACCCGAAACACTTGGGAACTATTCCGGTGTCCAAATATAACCTTCCAATATATCGATCTTTACCTCTCGACCATTTCGAGACTCCTCATCATGTCTGTGATCTCATCCGGAACTCCGAACAAGTTTCTGTCATCAAATCACATAACTCATAATACAAATCATCATCGAATGTTAAGTGTGCGGACCTTACGTGTTCGAGAACTATGTAGACATGACCGAGACACCTCTCTAGTCAATAAACAATAGCAAAAACTGGATGCTCATATTGGTTCCTACATATTCTACGAAGATCTTTATCGGTCAAACCGCATAACAACTACGGTGTTCCCTTTGTTATCGGTATGTTACTTGCCCGAGATTTGATCGTCGGTATCTTCATACCTAGTTCAATATCGTTACCGGCAAGTATCTTTACTTGTTCTGTAATGCATCATCCAGCAACTAACTCATTAGTCACATTGCTTGCAAGGCTTATTATGATGTGCATTACCGAGAGGGCCCAGAGATACCTCTCCGATACTCGGAGTGACAAATCCTAATCTCGATCTATGCCAAGCCAACAAAAACCTTCGGAGACACCTGTAGAGCATCTTTATAATTACCCAGTTACGTTGTGATGTTTGATAGCACACAAGGTGTTCCTCCGGTATTCGGGAGTTGCATAATCTCATAGTGAAAGGAATATGTATAAGTCATGAAGAAAGCAATAGCAATAAAACTTAACGATCATTATGCTAAGCTAACGGATGGGTCTTGTCCATCACATCATTCTCTAATGATGTGATCCCGTTCATCAAATGACAACACATGTTTATTGTTCGGAAACTTAACCATCTTTTATTAACGAGCTAGTCAAGTAGAGGCATACTAGGGACACTCTATTTTTTCTATGTATTCACACATGTATCAAGTTTTCGGTTGATACAATTTTAGCATGAATAATAAACATTTATCATGATATAAGGAAATATATATAACAACTTTATTATTGCCTCTAGGGAATATTTCCTTCACTCATCACATCACACCCGTAAAATAAAACTAAGCAACTAGTCCACTTGACACTAAAGTAGAATCAGCATGAGCAACGACACTGCCACCTTACTCGGAGTCCTCGTCCACGTCCTCGACTTTGTCCTCGTCTCTCTTCCTCCTCCTCTACATCGATACCTCTTTGCTTGAACTGGACATTGGGCTCTGCTTCTTCATCCAACCCTTGTAGATATTTAAACAAAGTTAGGCATCCATTGTTTTTTTGACCATGAAGACTGTAGGGCTTACACCCCACAACATTTTATTATAAAAAACAAACACATACAGGGTTTCCTCAAGGTGAGGAAAGAAAAAAATAAACAAAGAAAAAAAGAAAGAAAGAAGAAGAAAAACTATACAGGGTAGGGGAGCACTATACCTATAAATTACAAATAAACAAAGGAGACAAACAGGAACTCTCCTCAAGGAGGAAGAAAATCAATCCACTTAAGAAGGGCGTCTCTAAATTTCTGTTTTATTCGGTGGGAGAGCAGAGTGATATCATGAATGAAGCTATTCCTCCATGCCTTGAAAGAGGGCTGAATGTTCCTGAAAGTTCTATCATTCCTGATCTTCCAAATATTCCACTAGGCCAAGAAAACCACCTCCCCAAAAAAAGGTTTGTTGAAATCCTTCCTTGCATGATGAGCAATTTCCACCATATAGTCACCATTTTTCCATTCAATTTGTAGGTAATTCCAGACTTGAGCACTAAAATTGCACTCGAAGAACATGTGATTTCTGTCCTCCAGAGATCCAGTCAGACAAAGAACACATTCAGGCCCTTCATTGATTCTCCAATGTCTCCTCTGAATCATGTCCTTAGTGTTAATCCTGTCCATGATGACAAGCCAAGCAAACATCTTGATCGACATAGTGCAGCAACTTTTCCATATCCATCCCAGGATTGGGTTTGAGACCATTGGTTGATAGACAAAATCATAAAACTTTTTTGTTGTATACTCTGATTTGTTGCCATGCCTCCATCCCCAGTGGTCATTAGATTGATTATCCAAATGGAAAGACCCTATTAATGAGGAGAGATGTTGCATTTCTTGGAAGGCTTGTTCAGTCATAGGCAAGAAGAAAAGCTCCTGAAAAGAACTAGCCTGAAAAACTTCCTTGACTGAGAGGTTTTTGTGGAGACAAAAATAAAATAGCCTAGGAAATCGCTGTTGCAGAGGAACCGTACTGTTCCCAATTTGCCAGTAGTCTGACCAGAACTGCACTGTATCTCCACTATGAACATCAACCGACGTAACGGCTCTGAAATTATCCATCAACTTGCATACATCTTTCAACCAAAAGGAGCCACAGAGAACAGTATCATGTGGAATCCTTTCAAAGTAGTAAGAGTCCCAAACTAATTGCACCCAGGGCACATCCATCTTATTATAAAATTTGCTGAGGCGTTTCAATAAGAGAGCATCATTCTGCAGTCCAAGGTTTAAAATCCCAAGCCCCCCCTTTGACTTAGGTCTACAAACAAGTTGCCAAGCCGCCAGTGAGTGACCCTTTTCCTGACCATATTTCCTCCATAAACACTGCCTTTGGATTCTTTCCAATTGTTTTAAAATACCCTGAGGAATGGACAAGCTACAAAGGAAAAAGATAGGCAAGGAAGAGATCACAGAATTGACTAATTGCAGTCTGCTCCCTTGTGGTAAGAACCATGAACTTGCTTTCAATCTTCTCTCCATACAATCCACAAGAGGAAGGAGGTTAACTATTTTAGGCCTAGTGGTCCCCACTGGTAGCCCTAGATATGTAAACGGCATAGTGCCTAATTTGCAATCAAAAAAGGCAGCCAGGTCAGAAGCATCCTGCTCAACTACATTGATAGGATACATGGAGGATTTATGGAAACTGATCTGCAGTCCAGTTGCCTGTGAGAAGGAATGCAAAACTGATTTCAGATCCCTCAATTGACTTAGATCAGCATTTAGGAATAGCAGTGTGTCATCTGCATATTGGACCACTGGGAAATCTGGATCATGGGTAAGCAGGGGCCTGCTTATTAAACCTTGTTGGAGAAGATTGTTCACTAAAGTCTGTAAAAGATCAGCCGCAATAACAAATAGTAAGGGAGAAATTGGGTCCCCTTGTTTGACTCCACATTTGCATTTGAAATGAGTACCAGGGACTCCATTCAATAGTACAGAAGAAGTGCCAGAAGACAGCAACTGCTTAATCCAAACAATCCACCTTTCGTCAAAACCTTTTGCAATTAAGATCTTTATGATTGCCTCATGCTGGATAGAGTCAAAAGCCTTTTCAAAGTCCAACTTAAGCAAAAGGATGGGCCTTTTAGACTGATTGCACTGATGGATATACTCAAATGTCCAAGCAAGACAATCCTGGATTGTTCTTGATTTGATGAAACCATATTGGTTTTTATGCACACATTTGGTGATCTCCGGTTGAAATCTGTTAGCAGTAAGCTTTGTAAGAAACTTTAGGCCAACAGAGGTTAGAGAGATTGGTCGAAAATCTCCCACACCCTCAGGTGTCTGCTTCTTTGGGACCAGGGTATGTAGGATCGAAAGTATGTCTTAGACTACTTGACCAAATAAAAACTTAACCTTTTCCCAATTTTAGTTCTTGGCAGATTTTAGCTATTTTAGGACAAGTCAAGCAATCATCACACAATTCAAGCAAGCATGCAAAGAGTGTATTGGCAGCGGAAAGTAAAGCATGCAACTTGCAAGAATATAAAGGGAAGGGTTTGGAGAATTCAAACGCTATTGGAGACACGGAAGTTTTTCCCGTGGTTCGGATAGGTGGTGCTATCCTACATCCACGTTGATGGAGACTTCAACCCACGAAGGGTAACGGTTGCGCGAGTCCACACAGGGCTCCACCCAAGGGCAACGGTTGCGCGAGTCCATGAAGGGCTCCACCCACGAAGGGTCCACGAAGAAGCAACCACCCACAAAGGGTCCACGAAGAAGCAACCTTGTCTATCCCACCATGGCCATCGCCCACGAAGGACTTGCCTCACTAGCGGTAGATCTTCACGAAGTAGGCGATCTCCCTGCCCTTACAAACTCCTTGGTTCAACTCCACAATCTTGTCGGAGGCTCCCAAATGACACCTAGCCAATCTAGGAGACACCACTCTCCAAGAAGTAACAAATGGTGTGTAGGTAATGAACTCCTTGCTCTTGTGCTTCAAATGATAGTCTCCCCAACACTCAACTCTCTCTCTCATAGGATTTGGATTTGGTGGAAAGAAGATTTGAGTGGAAAGCAACTTGGGAAGGCTAGAGATCAAGATTCATATGGTAGGAATGGAATATCTTGGTCTCAACACATGAGTAGGTGGTTCTCTCTCAGAACATATGAGTTGGAATGATGTGTGTGTTCTGATGGCTCTCTCTCTAAATGAGAAAGAGGTGGAGGGGTATATATAGCCTCCACACAAAATCCAACCGTTACACAGTTTTCCAATCTCGGTGGGACCGAATTAATAAACTCGGTCGGACCGAAAATGTAAACCTAGTGACCGTTAGGAATTTCGGTGGGACTGACATGCAACTCGGTAGGACCGAATCAGTTAGGGTTTGGGCATAACGTAATCTCGGTGAGACCGATTACACAAACTCGGTGAGACCGAATTTGGTAATTAGCTAACCAGAGAGTTGGTCAGGCAAACTCGGTGGGACCGATTTGCTCTTTCGGTGAGACCGAGTGGAACTCGGTGAGACCGAAAAGTTACAAAGGGGAAACACTGAGTTTACATTGCAATCTCGGTGGGACCGATTCGCTCTTTCGGTGGGACCGAAAAGTTACGAAAGGGAAACAGAGAGTTTGCAACCCCATCTCGGTGGGACCGAGATCCTTATCGGTAGAACTGAATTGCTAGGGTTTGGCAGTGGCTAATGACAACTGAAACTCGGTGGCGCCGGATAGGAAAAATCGGTAGGACCGAGTTTGGCTTAGAGTTTAGGTCATATGTGGATATGGGAAAGTAGTTGAGGGTTTTGGAGCATATCACTAAGCACATGAAGCAAGAGGCTCATTAAGCAACACCTCATCCCTCCTTAATAGTATTGGCTTTTCCTATGGACTCAATGTGATCTTGGATCACTAAAATATAAAATGAAGAGTCTTGAGCTTTTGAGCTTGAGCCAATCCTTTGTCCTTAGCATTTTGAGGGTTCCACTTTCATATCCATGCCATGCCAATCATTGAGCTTTCCTGAAATAATTATCTTGGAATAGTATTAACTCAATGAGCTATATGTTGTTATGAATTACCAAAACCACCTAGGGATAGTTGCACTTTCAGGGTAATGAATGCATCATTCAAATTTTTTAATTGCACTGTTCCAGCATGAAACTCCGTAACCAGCTGTATAAAATCAGCAGAAATTATATGCCAACATTTTTTTAAAAAGAGCCCGTTAAAGCCATCAGGTCCAGGGGCCTTATCAATAGGCAAGTCCTTGTTAACCTGCTCAATTTCTTTTAATTAAAAAGGTTTTGTGAGCACCTCCAAACCCTAGACCCTGGGTATTAGGGACGAAATGGTTGCATCCAAAGAAATTGACTTAACTGTCCCCATTCTGCTTTTGAAGGTTGTCAGGAATTCTCTGGCCATTTCCTCATGGTTAGATGTTACTGTTCCATCTGACAGCAACAAGCTTGCCACAGAGTTTTTTCTAAATCTTTCAGTTTCCATGGCCTGAAAGAATTTGGAGTTTTCCTCTCCCACTTTGATATACCTAATTGTACATCTTTTCCTCCAGTACAAGTATTGCATGTGAAGCAGGTGTTCATGGTGCATTTTAATTATTTTCCTGAAATTAAACTCAGGCCTAGATAAAGATCTCTTATCTTCCAGATTGTCCAACCAAAGAATTACCCAGTTACACTTCTCAATCAACCTTTTGACGTGTGATAAACCTTTCTGCCATTTCTTGAGAGCAAACCTCAAAGCTTTCAGTTTGTCCACAATTATTGCCGAAATATGAGTCTTACGACTGGGGCGAGCCCACACCTCCTGCACACATTCCATAAAGCCTGCCTGATGAATCCAAAAGTTTTCAAACCTGAAGATATGTGCTTTGGGAATTGCTGTACTGATGGCCACCAGACAAGGAACATGATCAGACGCAGTCTTTGCCAAAGGGGTCAGTTGGGTCATGGGATATATGTTAATCCAACTTGCAGAAGTAAAAACCCAGTCCAACTGTTCCAGGAGTGGCCTGTCTTGCATGTTAGACCATGTGAATTTACGTCCTTTTAGAGGAAGTTCTAACAATCCCAAATGGCCAATTATTTCATTGAAAATGAACATATCATTAATATCACCCCCGGGGAGATTTCTATTATCAATGGAACGGATGAAGTTGAAGTCCCCCATTAACATCCACATTTCATTCGGATCAATGTCCAAATTGTAAATCCAGGAGACAAACTCATCTCCCAACTCACCCTGGCATGGACCATACACATTAACCAGAAACCATTGTTCATTATTATGGACCGAGGTAAAATGCATAACAATAGCGTATGGTTTAACTATGAGAAGGGTGCCATGGAACATATCAGATCGCCACGCTGTTAAGAGGCCCCCAGATGCTCCGCTAGAGGGAGACTCAACAAATTGATCAAACCCTTGAGGACAAATGCTTTTCATGATAGAGCGCGAGCAAGAGGATAACTTAGTTTCCTGCAAACAAAGCACTGAGCACTGACTCTCTATCACTTTCTCCCTGACAGAGCGCTGCCTAGCATATGAATTCAGACCATGAACATTCCAGCATAAAACTTTCCAACTACGCGTTGTGACACGATTCATGGATAACCATTGCGTATAGAAGTAATAAAAGTGTGGCACATAATGCCACACCCTCCAAAATAAAGCTAAATTCAGTACCCCAGAGTGTCACTTCCCAGCCCGGACTTAGTTCAACAGTAATAAAAACAGACACATCCAGCACCATCAGACTTGGCATATAAAGTAACATAAAAACTAATTGGAAGATGCATATGAGTTCTCCTGAGGATTAGCCATAAGCTTGTCCACCGTTAGGAGCGCAGGATCAAACTCCAACTATGCCCCCACAGCTTGGAGAACATGAAGCGGGGTGTGAGGTGGTGCAGTGGGTCGACCGTCTTTAGTATCATCCGCAGAAGTGGACTGGGCCTTGTCCTCCATGGGCTTTGCACGGGGGCGCTTTTTAGATGGCTGCAGAGAAAGTTGCTCAAAGACCACGTTTTTGTACCCATCTAATTTTGCCTCGCTCCGAGTGCAACGCCTTAGTGACGTATCAACAACAGGAGTCTTCTTCTTGTCTCGCCGCTTACGAGCAGAGGATTGCTCCACAGAGAACAAAGGTGTTGATTGAACTGATACTGGAAGAGCAGAACTAGCAGACTCAATTTCTTCAGAAACAGACTCCGAAACAGCAGGCACCACCTCAAATAAAGCTCTAGCCATAGGGCGCTTCTGCATGACAGGTTTTCTGACAGCAGGAACAAGAGGCAGTGAAGCAGTCAAACAACTAATCATCCTTGATTCATCAAAGGCAATGGACCACGACCTCTAGGAGTAGATTATTGTGCCCATCGGCTTGGGGAAGATAGATCTTGGCACTTCCTTGACAGAGAAATCAAACATAAGGTTTTGGAAAGACCTTTGCCAAATCATCTCCGGGGGAAGAGGAGGTCCTGCCACAATACGTGCCATGCCAATAAAAATCTGATGCTGCTGAATCATAGGGGGATGGTAGGGCACAATGGCTAACTGATTCTCCTCAAGGACAGGGTTAAGGGGCAAATCATGTTGTTGCTGGATTTCACCTTCTTGTTCTTGCTGCTCTACAGAAACAGACCCTTCTGGCTGATCAATTACTATTGAAACTTGATCCTGTTCGGGAGCAGCAGGTGGCACATTGTCAGCTTCATCTCCCCACAGGGCATTACCCCAACCAGGTGCAGGTGCTTCGTTATTGACCAGTGGAGGCGGCGGAGCGAGAGGTGCATCATTCCAACCCAGCATTGGGTATGGAGGTAAGGCAAACATCAGATTATCAGGCACCAGATTGCCAGGCAAAGGGTGAGGGTTTCCATCGAGAGGCATAGGGTCTTCATCATTTGGCATCTGGTCTGCAAAATCTGCGCCAAGAACATAGCAAGCGGCCGTCCAAGATACTTGAGCACCTCCATACTCTGCATAATCACCAAAAACCACATCCCTTGGAACCAAAGGCGTATCTGGGAAACTAGCTTCAACCAAAGTCCGGACAAGATAAGGGTCTTCACTGTCCCAAGAAATAAACTTTCCGAAAGTGCCTATAGCCTGCGAGATGTATTCAGTGGTGCGGTAATCCAGGGGAATCCCAATGAACATTAACCAACCCTTACGAAAACCGTGTGTTCCTTTGAAATTATCTCCCTCATCATGCTTCATAAATCTGACAAAACGGTCATTGCCCAAAGGAAAAGGTGCATGCTGAACCAGGGTATATCTAACAGTTGGATCCCTGACTTGAAACAGACCTATCCCATGAAACCACGGCTGAGCAGATCGAACCATAATACCTCTATTCTGCAGAAACTGGACGACTTCGTTCCGCACCGGGCCGAACGGCCCCTCCGGCGCCGGCATCACCTCTGCAACCATGTAGTCCTCATGCCGGCGGGGCGGATGCGTTGCGGGCGTGAAGAAGGTGCGTGGAAGCCGACGATCGCCGCCATCGATGATGAGATGTCCAGGGGGCACAAAGCGCTGTGGGTCAAGCTCGTAGTTCGCCATAGAAGAGCCCGGAGCTTGTTGGGGGTTTTCGTTGGTTTGGGGTAAGGGAAGATGCAATGGAGGCGGCGGCGATGGGACTGGACAGTCTATCCCAATAACTCCGGCTCTGTTCCCATGAGTAGCAGCAGATTCCAATAAACTCGTTTTTTGTTGAACCGAAATTGGACTCCAAACCAATCCATTGGAGCGCGCGAAATCATTACAGGCCTGGCTAGAGTGACCAGGACGGGAGCAAGCCGTGCAGACTACTCGCCTTCCACAAGTCGTTGACATGTGGCCCTTCTGAGAGCAAATAGTACAGGTGATCACACGGTCCACCATGTCATCGACCATGGCATCAAACTGTCTGGCTGCCTCCTGAGATGAGGGGATATCCGGACGGTGAGAAGGAGATGGGCTCGAAGGCCCAGAGGCAGATGGGCAAAATATTGAAGGTGAGGTAGAATCCCGCCGGGCCTCCAAAGCCTTTGGGACAGAATCCGGGCAAATGTTTTGAACTGGCGACAATCCCGCCTCTACGCAACTGTCGAGCGAGAATTCTGCATGCACAGGGGAAGGGTCCTCCAAAATCGGATCAATTACCGGTGAAGCAGATTCCGGCCGGCTCAACGCCGGCAAGGGAGTAACTGTTCCAAAAACGATAGGTGGACGTGCCACCGTCCAACACAAGTCCATGGGTGGCGATGGATGTATGACTACACGTTCATGTGCAGGAAGATTATACCCCGCATCTGTCATGAAATCAATGCACTCTAGCGTAGCCGGATATCTATATCCCTTGCAAGCAGAGTATCGCTCAAACGTGACAAAAGAAAGCTTTTTACAAGCAGAAGGAGCAGTCTTAAGAGTTGATCTAACCGGAGGCTTATTCATGGCCAAAAGACCTAAAGATGAATGACGCTTAGTAGGACTAACTAGAATCCATTCGGCGTCACATTCCTTCCTCCAGATCCGGAGCTCTCTAATCCAATTAGGCCCCCCCATTTCCCCACAGATGAAAATAGCATTTGAACAGATCGCATGCATAGGAACGGAGATCCATAATAAGAAAACCAACTTGCTTGCAAGAGACATGAAAGGAGTAAACCTTATCCTTGATGTGAAGAACCTGAAGATCAATTGCCGAACCTCCAATTACTGCCTCCAAAACCGTGGCCACATAATCCTCCGAGAGACGAAAAGCATGGCGGCTGAATGAAACCACTAAGATGAATGACCTCCTGTGCCCGGCAGGGTGGACCGTATGTCCAGTAGATCTGAAGACCTCTTCTGCAAAAACCCTACCCTTGGAGAAATCCAAGCCAAGGGTAGATCCACCAGGCGAACCCATACTAGATGGGTATTACCTTGATCCCAAAAGAACGCTGGAACAGATGATCGGAGAGAATCCAGAAGTTAGTGGAGAATGAGGCAGATCGCCGGAGAGGGTGGGGGAGCTGAGGTGGGGGGTGGGAGCGCCATGTTTATTTTCGTATGATTCTGTTGCATACACGATGAGATATTTATCTATTGTCTTCGACTCCCATGCATGATGAAGCTTTAGGTGAGGTTTCTTTAGTTCATCATACGAAGGATCAATCATGGCTCCTGGCAGGGTCAGCATTGAAGTCTGAGAGGAGGACACTAGACTTTCGTTCTGGAGATCAAATGGCTGGCCTACAACGAGGCCTATCTGACCTGGGATTATCTTGTCGTTCCTAAATTCTACAGTAACTAATTTCACTCTTTTGTCCTTGAGGAAGAATTCAAAATTCTGGCACCTAACGTTGGCATGGTATATGTGGTAGACCAAGCACACATTATGTATGCAAACCTGGATCATGACGGGCTTCTTCTTATATTCCTCCTGTAGAAGCTTCAACTTTTCAAGGACTATGGTGTACTCAACATTTAGCCCAGCGACCCACTCATCCTTTGAATTTTGGAACATGTATTGGAAGCGACCAAGGCATGCTTCCACCGTCGCGGATCTATGGGTGTAGATGACGTCGAACTCATTGCCGGTGATGGTTTTAACCTTATACTCACCGCCGGTCATGGAGATTTGGGAGGCCATGGATTTTGGAGGCGGGTTAGGAGAAGTGGAACTACTATAATATGAAATAATAGGACGACTGGCAGCGAAGTGTTGTATGGTAGAAGATGGGGACAAGTAGGGCGTGCGAATGGCATGGGGTAGTGGCTTGTCCGGTGGATAAACAGTTGCATGCCCCTAAGAGTTCTTGAGTACTATGGGGGACCCACTAAGTGTCATGTCTACTAGACCCACATTGTAGGCCTGATGGTATAGCATGTGTGTGTGTTCGCACGCCATGCCGGCGTGTGCACGTAACTTTCACTTAATTCCATCAACCATCGCGCCTCCCACGATTGTCACCTCCCTCATGCGGTCGCGCACATTGAGACTTCGGATGGCTATAAATGAGCAATGTTTGCCTACTTCACATGCATGATACTAGTTCCTCAGTCTAGGTGCATTATTATGTTGCCATGTCATATACTATACTCTAAAGGTTAGCTATAGGAGTATTGCAACCTCCCTTCAGGTTTAATGGGCTCAATTCATAAATCTCACCTACTCCTACCAAGATAGAGGCGATGGAATATTTTTTGTACTCCCTCCGTTTCAGTTTACAAGTCATGTGCGTATACCTAGGTTGCCAATTTTATCACCCTAATATAAACTATATAACACAAAATTGTACTGTTTGAAAATAGAACAACTGAAGTTTATATTGGTATATTTTTTGTAATATATGACTTGCGTTAGGTTGGTCAAATTGATGACCTAGGGGTACGAGCACGCCCTATAAACTGAGAGAGAGAGGGAGTAGTCTGATAAAGTACTCAATTAATGCTCTCATTCTACACAAAAAAAATCTGTTTACCAATGCATTATTTCATGGAATGCATGCATGAACACTAAATGACCAAGAATTTTTACATGCATGTAACAGCCCCAAAATTGGGTTATCAATTTTTGAGTTGTTATTCCTTCCTAGCACTCATTTTCAAAATCTTTCTTCTGAGTTTGCTGGATAACTCTGAGAATTCTTGTCATTTCCAACCTTTCAAAACCTTGCTCATGTCTTTGTCAGTGGGCAAGACCTCTTTTGCATCATCTCAAATCCTCTCAAACCCTAATTCCAAATTTTTGGAATTTGAATGTGGCCTTTGTGATTACAAAGGAGCCGTCAATTTCCTTGATCTGTTGATCATCCCATATGTTCCCAAAGACCCTCCTATCCTTCTAATCCTTGGATATGCAAAAATATTGCTAAGTCTTATGCAATATTTTTGAATTATGATTTATTCCTTTTCTTGCCTTTCTGAGGAATAAAATCCAAAGGCATAGCTAGCCATCTCCTAAATTCATGAGAATTGGTGGAGTTGACCTTTATGCCTAATCCAAGCTCTGGCAAATATATTGGCCATAATTAAATAAGGAAAATTGCCTTTTCCTATTTTAAGCCAATATTGCATTTCTGCCATTTTCCAAAGGAGCTACTATTTTTATAGCAAGGAAAATTCCCTAATAATTTGTGGAGTTTGTAATTGCTATATCTTCACCATTTCCAGCCAAACCCATGCTCCAAAGATCATAATTTGAGCACATGATCCAATGCAAGTTTCTGCCATCTCTGGAATTTTGCAAAGGAAGTGCTTTATTCCTAATTCCAATTGAGCTGCCTTCACTCCTACCCAAGCCATCACCTCATCTTTAATGAGCCTTGGAAGGACTCCACTGAGGACAAGGTTTAGCGTGAAGTAGTTGACGAGAGAGCGCGTTGTCGGTGGTGACCACGGGCAATGCCGGCCCAAATCGGTGGTCTAGCCACTGTTGGCCACAGTAGCGCATCTTCAGCTGGCTCTGGCTCGTCCAAGCTTGTCAACCAGCTTAGCCTCATCATCGTCGGTGCCTTGACCCGTTTCCCCCTTCGTCTTCTCCCTCGTTGAGCCGTCACCGTCGCCGAACACAGTACGCACCCGTGCATCGTCGTTTCCTCGCTCTTGTCCCTTTCCTCCTCTCGCCCACGAGCGCCCCTCACCTTCGTGAGGTCCTACGCGTCGTCCGCATCTCCCTCGTCGCCTTCCCATCGTTCCCCATGACCCTTGGCCATGTGTGCGCGTCGCCGGTGCACAACACGTCGCATGCCGCGTGTCACCTCCTCCCCTCCCCCTCGAGCCTTCCCCGCGTCTATTTAAGCCTGTCCCAAGATCACTCGTAGCCCCCAAGCCTTTTCCCCAAGCTC